>NC_092241.1:8502068-8507068 GCF_036320965.1 Panulirus ornatus | reverse complement strand
CATCATACTTGAGGGGCTGATAACATAACAACTTAAGGGTTAAGATATCACACTTAAGGGATCCAGTCATCATACTTAAAGGGCTGATAACATAACAACTTAAGGGTTAAGATATCACACTTAAGGGATCCAGTCATCATACTTAAGCGATGGATAACTTTGATATCTTTAAGATATCACACTTGAGGTCTCCGGGTTTGCCATTTGACTGAAGGACGAGGTCGTCACAGCCCCAAGGGTCACGCAGAGCCTTGGAGTTGGACCTTACCTTGGATCATGAAGGTCAAAGGTCACACAGGACACTTAAAAGGGAATCTTTAAGATTAAGGTCTACATACACCTGCGAAATCTTGATTGATTATCATCCTATTTTCCTCATTTTCTCTTCTACATGTGACATGACCTTTGACCTCGGACTGTTTTCCCCGTGTAACGTCGGCCAAGAGAGAGAAAGAGAGAGACAGAAAAAAAATAACTTTTTTATAAGTGACTCTATAAGGGAAGCTTCATCCCATTTTCTATACGACGATGATTATTCGTGACTCTTCGATAGTTCACTTGTTCCCTGGTAGGTCGGATTGAGAACAAGGCCAGTCAGAACACACACACACACACACACACATACGCACACACACACACACACACACACACACACACACAGAGTTAAGAAGGAACTAGGGACACACTACGCATCAGTACATATAACAATGACCTTCGTTCTGCTTTGTGCTGAGAGAGAGAGAGAGAGAGAGAGAGAGAGAGAGAGAGAGAGAGAGAGAGAGAGAGAGAGAGAGAGAGAGAGAGAGGGGAGAGAGAGAGAATGATGCAACGCGCGAAGGCAAGAAAATGACATCCTATGAAACGCTAAATATCAAATTTATAGCAAATTAATGTACAGAATCTTCCAAGGGTGTCATATACGTGACATTTAATGGCGTAGGTGTTACCGGACTCTGCCTGCCAAAGGTCACACCGTGGGTGAAAAGTCACCTTTAGCGAGGCTGCATCACTGGGTGAACAGTCTTCTCAAAAAAAAAAAAAAAAATCGCTTCAAAGGAGCCTACATTCCCTCGTTACTGGAAGCAGCGCAGCTTTGGGCTACACGTGGCTTTTAGAAAGAAGGATTGAGTAACACCAAGAATCTTTCAGAGAAACGGGTCGTTGAGTAATTATAAACGAGTAAATTGGTGGTAGAGGAAGAGGAGGAGGAGGAGGAGGAGGAGGAGGAGGAGGGAGTGTCACAAGAGAAAATAGAAAATAAAACAGTTACAAGTATGTGATGACATTTGGACTGACACGAGTGTGTAACAATAGAGAGAAGGGGTTAGAGGTGAACATTTCTTTTAGAAGTCTGGTCGTGACGACCAAGAATGCAAGTAGGAAGTCTGAATAATCGTTCTTAAATATTTGGAAAAATATAGAAAAATATCCAGGCTTTATTATCATAGTGTGTGTGGGAGGAGTTAGAAAAAAACTACTTTTCTGCGATGCAAAGACCGCCTCAGTCAGTGAGGTGACGCGGTCGTACAATGTGGCAGATAGAGATGGGTTAGGAAAGCTGTGGAAGCAGCGCAGATAGATGTCAGATTTGAAAAAGACTTTTACAAGCAAAATGTCATCAGACTGAGGCACTCTGAGGTCTTAGGAAACATGCAACAGGTGTACTTTGTACCAATGGCGATACACTACATCCTTGAGACGGAAGTGATACAATATGAAAACAAAAAAGTATACATATGAATAAACCCGATACAATAAGCTATACGAGTGAATTTCTGCAAGAAATGATAACATACGGAAAAAAGGATACTAAATGGTGTTCCCGAGGGAGAAGGACACAGTTTTAGGGTCGTCAAAGACAAAAGTGTTGAAACACAGAGGGAAAGAGGAAGGTCTGGTGAAGCAGTTTCGAGACATGAGTGGAAGTGTTCCTGTCTGGGTTCACCCTCACATCGTCCACCCTCATCATGATGATCGAGGGGCGTCTCTTAGCACAGCATGACGCCGGGTGGTGAAGGCATATACCACGAAAGCATTACGAACGACAGTGGGTAGTGAAGGCATAATATGAAGCATTTCGAACGACACTGGGTAGTGAAGGCATAACACGAAGCATTACGAACGACACTGGGTAGTGAAGGCATAACACGAACGACGCTGGGTAGTGAGGGCATAACACGAAGCATTACAAACGACACTGGGTAGTGAAGGCATAACACGAAAGCATTACGAACGACACTGAGTAGTGAGGGCATAAAACGAAACATTACGAACGACAATG
This sequence comes from Panulirus ornatus, assembly GCF_036320965.1. NCBI lineage: Eukaryota > Metazoa > Arthropoda > Malacostraca > Decapoda > Palinuridae > Panulirus > Panulirus ornatus. The sequence goes on along the minus strand of NC_092241.1, from coordinate 8,504,787 downwards.
AGTAGTGAAGGCATAACACGAGAGCATCACGAACGACACTGAGTAGTGAGGGCATAACACGAATCATCACGAATACACAAGTACTTGGAGAAGCCGTCTCCATCGTCAAAACTCGTACCCTTTCCCTGGGAAACGTTACTTCTATCAACGTTATCATCCAACCTTCATAAACGTTTGGATGTTCTCAACGTTTGTTAAGTGTTATTCTTCTCATACAGTCTTGTGAAAGCTTGAGCTCGGTGGGGGCCCTACACACACACACGTGCAGCTCGACCTCAGTAACGTGGAGTTTCTGTGGTGCTCTCCACACACACACACACACACACACACACACACACACACACACACACACACACACACACACACACACACACACACCGGTCAGGGACCTCACACCACCGCTGCTGGAGGAGGAGGGAGGGTCATTCACCGAGTGTCTGGGAACACGGAACTAATTCTCAGGATTTTACCAAGTTTCTCCCATTACGTGTATCCTAAGAGGCCCCATCAAGGATTACCACCCTAGGCTCTACACACACACACACACACACACCTGTCGCAAAGGGGATTCGAACATGTTCCTGGTCTTTAACGCCATGTACCCTGGCGATCCTGGGGGCCTGGGCATTGTAGGCCATAACTTGACCTCGTCAAAGACAAGAGACATCATCAAGTTGGTGTTTACAGAACACTGTGGGCGGAGGCGCCCTCGCTGGGTCACAACTCCTACAACGAAATAGGATATCTATCGAGAGACGATACATTAGCAGAGATAACGCAACAGATTATCTACGATAACGTATTATCTATCTGATATCTTGAAGCAATCTCATTCATCATCTTTGTCATTATCATTATTATCATCATTATCTTCTGTCTGTCTATTTGTCTGTCTCTGTCCGTCTATCTGTCTGTTTTCCCTCTGTCTCGCTCTCTCTGTCGAACGCTCGCTACGCATTAGTCCAGCCTACCGATTTGGCAAACTCTCGTCGTAGGTACTCGTAGGTAGGGAGGTAGGTAGGTAGGTAGAAGGCAGTCTCTCTCTTTCTCTCTCTCTCTCTCTCTCTCTCTCTCTCTCTCTCTCTCTCTCTCTCTCTCTCTCTCTCTCTCTCTACGTGAACCAAGTCAGCAGCACCAGGTGTCCACCCCGAGTGTTGCATAACACCTTCTTCTTCTTCTTCTTCTTCTTCTTTCCTCGTCGACTTTTAACCAACGTCGAAGCCTTGGTCACCGGTCGGTCTGTCCCTTTTTGACGAGGGGAATCTCCCGGTCATCCCAGACCTGACGATCATCATCAAATTACATAAACGATCGGTTGCATCCCCCATAGCAACGACCATCGCTCCTCCTCCTCCCCGAATGACGTGAGCAGAGAGATGTTTGGTTCGACCCAGATCGATGGAGTGAATTAGGATGAAACTCCCCAAAGAAATCAATTTCTTCTTCTTCTTCTTTCCAAGGACAAAAGCCATTAATTAAAGGTTCACAAAGTGTACCATACCCGAGACTTTAGAACATGATGTTTCTCAATCTTTCCTTCGAGTTTATGAATACAATGTCGTCCTCCTCCTCCTTCTGTAGTGAGATGGTGCTGTCTCCACTACCCTGCTGGACACAAGGTGTCTCATTACCTACTTCGACACACACACACACACACACACACACACACACCCACACACACACACACACACACACACACACCACACACACACACACACACACTCGCACACAAAAAAACATTACCTGTTTTGCTTCTAAAATTAACTTACGCGTGGGTTTCCCAGTGTGATGGCGATGGCGGGATAAGGTTTGTTATGTCCTTGTTTGATGCAAGCTCCTACGCCACCACGCCGAGGACATATTAAAAGACTTGAAACATTGACCCTTAACGTCCTTACAACACAGTGCTTGAAACTGGCCTTTCTGGATAGGTGGAAAGGAGGCTAATATCCCTAAGCGTGCCAGGTGTACGGAGCGTCGCGCCTCCTAAACGTGAAGGATTAACCTTTCAAATTGATCAAGACAACAGGAGAGGAGCGTCCCAGCCAGCCAGCCAGCCTTCAGCGGGGACCCAGGTTGGAATCCCTTCCTTATACCGAACGTCCCCTTTCAATTATTCACACGCTCGCTATATCAGTTTCGTCTCCTTGGGTACAAGTTATTTTTGGTGTTCACCTTCGGCCTAACTCACAGTTCGAATGACATTTCCGACACGTGTCAACTTACCTCTCATATATATATATATATATATATATATATGTGTGTGTGTGTGTGTGTGTGTATTTCTGTGAGTTCACGGGGAAATGAAACAAGATAATTTCACAAGTGCACTTTCGTGTACTAATCACACATCATCAGGAGAGATACAATATATACATACATATATATATATATATATATATATATATATATATATATATATATATATATATATATATATATATATATATATATATATATATATTTCTCTTCCCTAAACTACGTATGAATGCCATCAAGTTTACCCATGTCATATTCCAAGATACACCACAAGGTCTACGCAAGGGTTGGGTGATTCCCTCTACGCGTTTTCTTATTCCATTTCATATACGTGATAAGGTTACCTTTAAATGGAGATTACTTTCAGTGTGTTCCTAGTTATCTTTGTGCTTTCTGGTATTCATTTAATGACCTGACCTGATCTAATTGCCTCACCATCTTCACTATTCACAAAGGAATA
>NC_092241.1:8472068-8484568 GCF_036320965.1 Panulirus ornatus | reverse complement strand
GGGGTGAGAGAAGGTAGAAGGGAGGGGAAATGGGGTGGGAGAAGGGAGAAGGGAGGGGAAATGGGGTGGGAGAAGGTAGAAGGTAGAGGAAATGGGGTGGAAGGGTGGGGAAAAAGGGGTGGGAGAAGGTAGAAGGTAGAGGAAATGGGGTGGAAGAAAGGGGTGGAAGGGGTATATTTCCGCGTACATGGGGGGGGGGGGATGGGTGGGAGTTGCTAGAGTGGTCTAAGGTGGGGCGTTGTAGGGTAAGGGTGGGTAAGGGTTAGTAGGGTAAGGTCGCCTAGGGTAAGGTGAAGGGAAGCATGGCTATATATGTAGGGCTTGGCAGAAGTTATAGGGCCAGATAGGGCATGAAGGATATGGGGTTAATGGCAGTAGATCCATACATACATAGGGAGTCCAGCCTTCCCCTGCTACTGCAAGGAGCGCAGGGTCTGGGCTGCGGGAACTCATGGAAAGGAAAGGCGTCCTTGGGGCAATGATCTATCTATCTATCTACTATCTATCTATCTATCTATATCCATAATGATAGCTATCTATCCATCTTTCAGTCTCCACCCCGGGGCCCCACACGCCACTCAAAACTCCAACAACCTAATAGTTCACCAGCAATTCAACCTGGCCTTCCTAATTACCACCCCCCCTCCCCCCTCTAGTACCTAGTGCCCTTTTAAAGTCGTGCATGACCCACGAGATGACACTGGTGTGTCATAACTACAACCTCATGGCACACATGCTGCTCATGACACACACACACAAACCAGCTATTGTTAAAGATAAAGATAAATAATAGAAACAAAAAAAACACAAAATCCTGCCTCGTCACGTCACACACCAATGGTTCACCCCCCCACCCCCCCCAGGAAACAAAAGAGGTTATTAATAGATAGACATATAGATAGATAGCCCCCCCAGGAAACAAGAGAGATTACTAATAGATAGATAGATAGATAGGTAGATAGTCACCATTGACCGTCGGGGATAGATAGATAGATAGATAGAGAGAGAGAGAGAGAGAGAGAGAGAGAGAGAGAGAGAGAGAGAGAGAGAGAGAGAGAGAGAGAGAGACGAAAGAGAGACAAGAGAGAGAGAGAGAGAGAGAGAGAGAGAGAGAGAGAGAGAGAGAGAGAGAGAGAGAGAGAGAGACGAAAGAGAGACGAGAGACAAGAGACAGACAGACAGACAGAGACAGAGACAGGAGAGCGAAAAACTACATTTGGAGACAGCTGGTTATAATTGATAAAGCCACAGTGAACATCCCCCCCCTCTCTCCCCCCCAATCGTTCTCCAGACGAAGAAGTGGCTGGGGTAAAGACCGGCCCCCCCCCAAAAAAAAAAAATAAAAGTGGCACCTGAGGAAGGACACACACACACACACACACACACACACACACACACACCAGGACCAGACCAGGCCAATTATAACTGAAAAGTCACCCACACTGATCAGCTGCTGCTCCACCCATCCCCCTCCACACCACACCACCACCCATCCCTCCACACCATCCACCACCCCGACCTCCTCTCTGACGGTCGTATAATGTGTGATAGAGACACGACACATCGTTACACACTTAACCCTGGCCAGGTTCTCCCACCCACAGTACGGCGGTGGTGGTGGTGGTAGTAGATGTGGTGGTGGTAGATGTGGTGGTTTGGGGTATATGTGATGGTGGTGGGAGTAGATGTGGTGGTTGAGGGTAAGTTGTGGTGGTGGGAGTGGTAGTAGATGTGGTGGTGGGGGTGCTAGATGTGGTGGTGGTGGGGTAGATGTGATGGTCGTGGGGGGTAGATGTGGTGGTGGGGGGTAGATGTGGTAGTGGGGGGTAGATGTGGTAGTGGGGGTAGATGTGGTGGTGGGGGTAGATGTGGTAGTGGGGGTAGATGTGGTGGTGGGGGGCAGATGTGGTAGAGGGGGGGTAGATGTGGTGGTGGTGGGGGGTAAATGTGGTGGTGGTGGTGATATCTGTAGTGGTACAAGCGGTGGTAGTTGTGGTGGTAGATGTGGTGGTAGAGGTGATGGGAGATGTGGTGGTAGATGTGGTGGTAGAGGTGGTGGTACAAGCGGTGGTAGTTGTGGTGGTAGATGTGGTGGTAGATGTGGTGGTAGAAGTGGTGGTAGTGGTGTGGTGTTGTTCAAGTCTTGAAGGTGTAGGCAGGTAGGTCATGCGAATTTCAGTCTTTGGGTCCCGTTAGTAGCAAAGACATACTTACTTACTTACTAACAAAGGGGGCAACCAGATAAAGCGGTGTTCAAGGCCTTGAGAGAGAGAGAGAGAGAGAGAGAGAGAGAGAGAGAGAGAGAGAGAGAGAGAGAGAGAGAGAGAGAGAGAGAGCCATGTTATGAACAAAAAGTGAATTTCAAAGCAGTGATATGTTCTTGTTCTCACTATAATGTTACTTAATGGTTACACTTCACTTTTGTATCATATTTCTTGTTCTTAAGTAAATTAATCCATAAATTTCTTATTGAAATAATATAAAATTGATAAATTCCACTTATTACATTGATAATATCATTATTCTTATTGTCTCTGCCATTACATAAAGACGTTCTATGTTTTAATTATGTCTTCCTTAACATATTAATATCTAAAAAAAAAAATTAAAATATTCAATTTAATGATGTTATTATTATTGACAACATTTTATGTTGTAATTTGTCGTCAGGTTATTAAATAAACATTTGATCTCATAAGCGAGTGGTTTGAGATAACCTTTGTTAACATTGAACGACTTGATAACTGAATAATTAATGGACTTTATCATCTCTGTAAATAAACTCTTGAGTTATAATATTGATTTTTGTTTAAAAGTTACAGAAAGATGTTTTGTGGGTTACTGACTTTTGTGGTTCGGTGAGGTAATAAGTAGAACTTAAGGGGAGAAAAAAAAAGATAGAATAAGCAAGTAATCAAGAAAATAAGCAATGTAATCCAATTATCTTATATCATAAGGAAGATCTGATAAGAAAGCAATAAAAGAACTTAAGAGAATCTGAGCAAAAGGAATGATGTAAGTTAAGATACAACGGAAAATCTTAAGCAAGATATAAGATTTTGATTATCTTTCTGAGCCAAGTCAAGAAGATGAGGAGGAAAGCAATACAAAGATAGTGATGATAAGTAACTGCATGTTAAGCAATATAGCAAGGAGTAATGACATCCAAGCAAGATAGCCTTTGGAGGGCGTGGTCCATCCAAGCAAGATAGCCTTTGGAGGGCGTGGTCCATCCAAGCAAGATAGCCTTTGGAGGGCGTGGTCCATCCAAGCAAGATAGCCTTTGGAGGGCGTGGTCCATCCAAGCAAGATAGCCTTTGGAGGGCGTGGTCCATCCAAGCAAGATAGACTTTGGAGGGCGTGGTCCATCCAAGCAAGACAGCATTTGGAGGGCGTGGTCCATCCAAGCAAGATAGACTTTGGAGGGCGTGGTCCATCCAAGCAAGATAGCCTTTGGAGGGCGTGGTCCATCCAAGCAAGACAGCCTTTGGAGGGCGTGGTCCATCCAAGCAAGATAGCATTTGGAGGGCGTGGTCCTTAAGCAAGGCACTAAGGAATGATATCTAAGCAAGAGAACAATTTAAGCAAGATGACACTTCAACAAGATAGCAATCAAGCACTATCTTATCAAAGCAAGACGATCCTTAAAGTGTATGATATCTAAGCAAGGCTATAATCAAGCAAACCAACCAAGTACTTAAGCAAGGTTGGAACTTAAGCAATACAACACGTAAACAAGTGAAATTTAAGTAAGTCAGAATAAATATAGGATGGCTTTTAAGCAAGTCAGTAAAAATCAAGCAAACAAGATACAAGATAAGCAAAACAAAAGATGGACATGAAATCTGAGACATCAGAGACTTAGTAAGCAAGACAATGGATAAACAAATACATAAGAAGAGTAAACAAGAGTAAACAACTGAATAACTGTAAAGCAATCATGATAACGAGATGATAAAGGAAGTAAAGCAAGATAGATGACAAGAAAGCAACCAAGCCTAACATAAACAAGTACTAATCAAAACAGGAATCAATCAAGCGAAGTCATAACACTAAAAAACAAACAAGAAGATAAAGAACAAATGACATCAAACAAGGAAATAAAAGAAAGGGAATAGCAAGATAAACTGAACTTAAGCAAGAAAACAAAAGAGGAAGAAAAAATTATATAAACAAGTAAACAAATGCGAAACCAAGCAAGATTAAACTTAAGAAAACAATAGAGAAAGCAAGCAAGAAAACAGAACTTAAGGAAACATGGAAAATAATCAAGAAACATATCACTTAAACAAATAAACAATAGAACATGGAAATAGAACTTAAACAAGAAAGTAGGAAGAGTCAGAAATCAAGACATGTATAAAACAAGCAAACAATCGAGAAACACATAACTTAAAAATAAGATAAGAATGAAGAAAGAATAAATAGATAGGGAGATAGAGAGACAGGTAGGTAGGTAGATAGATAGATAGATAGATAGATAGATAGACAGATAGATAGTAAGATAGACAGATAGATAGATAGATAGATAGATAGATAGATAGATAGACAGATAGATAGACAGACAGATAAATAGATAGATAGATAGATAGATAAACAGATAGATAGATAGACGGACAGATAGATAGACAGATAGATAGATAGAGATAGAGAGAGAGAGAGAGAGAGAGAGAGAGAGAGAGAGAGAGAGAGAGAGAGAGAGAGAGAGAGAGAGAGAGAGAGTATAACTTCACTCTAGGTAGAGTCAGATGAGGTTATATATATATATATTGGGGTTCAGTAATGTCCCGTTACATGTGTCCCTGTGTGTGTGTGTGTGTGTGTGTGTGTGTGTGTGTGTGTGTGTGTGTGTGTGAAGGACGCGGGCTACGCGACCTGTCCCGCCCCATACCCCCACCACGCCACCACACACACACGCCCTCTCTTCTAACCACACCCATAATCATCCCATCACCACGCCCATTCTTGTCTTCCCCAAAGATCACCCCATCCATCATCTCTCCCCATGAACTTACCCATCTATCTCTCCCCATCACCACGCCCATCTTCACCACGACACACCCCATCACCACGCCCATTCTTGTCTTCCCCAAAGATCACCCTACCCATCATCTCTCCCCATGAACTTACCCATCTATCTCTCCCCATCACCATGCCCATCTTCACCACGACACACACACACACACACACACACACACACACACACACACACACACACACACACACACACACAAAGAGGATCGCTGAGAGATACATTATTAACGGAGCAGCATTAAAACTATTCTCAAATACATGGACAAGGTAAAGTTCAATAAAGTTTAAGTTTAATAAAGTTTTCTCAGAATACATTAGACCCAAAGTAGAGTACGAAACCCACAGTGTGGTCACCCTTCTTGAACAGAACATATTGATCCGTTGGAAGGTCCGACAGCAGAAGTTGCGTCGGGAGGAAGAGAGAGGAGTAAGAGAGAATTGATCCACGTTGGGTTAGAGAAGGAACAGACACACAGTATGAGATGAGACTGGACTTAATGATGTTAAAATTGTACAGTCTATTTAGTATCCTAAAACGTTCGTGTGTGGCGGGGTGGCGACGAAAATGGATGAAGGCAGCACGTTTGGATATGCACATGGGTATATATGTATATGTATGTGTATGTATATGTATGCATACGTTGAAATGTATATGTGTGTATATGTGTGTGTGTGGGCGTTTATGTATATACATGTGTATGTGGGTGGGTTAGGCCATTCTTTCGTTTGTTTCCTTGCGCTACCTCACCAACGCGGGAGACGGCGGTTAAGTTTAATAATAAAGATAAATCAAAAGGCAGACTAGAGAGGCATACATGGTGTGGGTGTAAGTCCATATCATAATTCTATTAAGTTATGGATCCATAGAACATGGTAGGCAGGTACAAAGGTGATCATGGATACATGATAGGAATATATAAACACATTGGAAAAAAAAAAAGATATATAGATAGGATTCCACACACACACACACACACACACACACACACACACACACACACACTCATATATTGTTCTTCTGTTGGGTTATTGTTCTTGTTCAACTATCGGTAAAGGTGTTCTCTCGTTCTGCAAATCTGTTCAAATGGCGCTATAACAACTTTATCATGAGGTGATCATGCAAATGGCATGCAAGCGAAGGTCATACAGAACCCTGATTGGTCAACAAGGATAGGCACTGACGCAGCCGGAGAGATAGATAGAGAGAGAGAGAGAGAGAGAGAGAGAGAGAGAGAGAGAGAGAGAGAGAGAGAGAGAGAGAGAGAGAGAGAGAGAGTTTGAGTCTGTACTTCTAAACCAAACACGTGGTCAACAGGTGGACTTGTTAGGCCTGTAAACATGTCAACTCCTGCCCTGAAATGACTTGGGTCAACCACACACTAGCGCGTTAACGACCTGGTTAGGGATGATGCTCGTTTGCTCGTGGTGTGTTCTGATTGGGTCTGTGGTCACGCAATAACACCATCTGCAAAGACATACATATACTGGATACATATCTTTGAGATCCCTCATATATTTTTTTTTCCATCTTCCATCTCTAAAACTCTCTTTTTTCATCAATGTCTTTCCAAATTGCTGGTTCCTCTTCTTGCGCTTCGCACGTTGCCTCTGCAACGAAGACCAGACCCTCCCTCGCCCACACAAAATCTGGGGGGGGAGGGGGAGGGTGGGGTTCAACAAATGCCAGTCTGGGGGGGAGGGGGGCCCTCGCCAGCATCCGGGTCACTTGCAAGACATTTTCGCTTCCCTGGCGTAATGTCTCAGCTCCGTCCACACCTCTCTCTTAATCTATTGTCAACCCACTTCCATCTCAGCTTTGATGGTCGCAATGGTGTTCGATCTATATCTACATATATATATATATTCTCTGGGTTTATTAGAAGCCTTGATTTATATATATATTTCTAATGATTGAAAGACCAAGAGCATACCACATACTGAATTCCTATCAAATGTGATGTTAGGACGGAGGTAAGAGGGTGGTGGTGGGGTATGTGTGGTGTTCGATGTTTTGTGTTCTGTTTCCTTAAAGCAATTTCTGAAACTCTCTGTCATTTATCCTTGTGTTCTGGTAACTGCTGTACTTAGTTTAGGGTAGTCTAGATCGATAGTAATAATAGATTCAAATGATTTCTCTTCCTGGACCTCTAAAAACGTAATCAAATACCATAAATTCACTCTTCTTGTCTTCTTTTGTCTCTTCCTTTAACATTATGGTTGATATCCATCTCCGATAAAGTTGGTTAAGTGTCCAGTATATGATAACTGAGTCCCAGTGTTATCTTACTACATACTTTTGATATCATTCTCGGGTATCGATCCCGCGTATTGCATCTGCATCATCGGCTAATTCAAGGTTTTTCGTGGCTGGAAAATCAATTATCTTAGCTTCGAAAAGGATTAGGGTGAGAACTGAGTCTCGTGGCGCTACCTCGCTAAGACAGGAAATGGCGAACATGATAAAAGGAATATATATATATATATATATATATATATGTCTTTCCTATTATGTATCTTCTCTGTATATTTCCAGCAGTTTAACTATATAGATATTACACAATAAACCAGTTATCATCAACATCATCATTATCGTACAGAAAAAAAAACAAGAGACAAGTTACAACCAATCAAAGTAAGGAACCCGCAGCCACATTTCTTAGCCAGACAGAGTTTAACAAGCCACACAGAAACTAATTCCAGGAATGAACAATTCTGGCCACACGAGGCATTGTGTTTTCACTGCCCCAAAATATTCCAGGTTGACTTAAGACCAGACAAGACTTTCACATTTCAATACTCACTTCTTCTTCCCTCTAGAGCTATGTGTGTGTGTGTGTGTGTGTGTGTGTGTGTGTGTGTGTTACGTCGCTTTTTTGATAACGGTATACGACACAAAAAAATTTCTGCTCGCGGTGGTATAGTGTTTTATATGATTCTTGGAATATAAGCTTCGCTCATTTCCCATTACTATATCTAATGTTTCGAAATATTTTTTTCTGTATTTAGTATATATAAGATCGATGTAGCGTGTACTATTCGCCATTTCCCGCGTTAGCGAGGTAGCGTTAAGAACAGAGGACTGAGCCTTTGAGGGAATATCCTCACTTGGCCCCCTTCTCTGTTCCTTTTTTGGAAAATTTATATATTCAAGTATACATAGTAAGATTCTAATACATTTATGTTCAAGTAACTAGACTCTGATATGTATATGTATACATAGCCTGATCCTTATGTATATCCACTTTGCTTTCTCAAGTATGAATGGGAACATGTGTATCCCATTCTCTTTATCTCCTTATTCCTATCTTTCTCCTTATTGACTTTCTCTTGATATCCTTACTCCTATATCTCTATATATCAACTCATTTATCTATCTATAGCTTTTTTCTCCAACACACACACACACACACACACACACACATACATACACATACAAGTGCCTACTCAGATAGATGGTTAGCGTTGATGACCATGAGTTCGCAAGGGCCTGCCCGGGGTCGTGCCCACATGGGTTCGAATCCTGGGCGCGGCAGACGGCCCACAGTCCATCCCATCTGTTCATCCTTTCCCTCGGGACTGGACGAATAATGAGTACTTAGCTTAGGCTGCCATGTGTGTGTGTGTGTGTGTGTGTGTGTGTGTGTGTGTGTGTGTGGTGTGTGTGTGTGTGTGGTGTGTGTGTGTGTGTGTGTGTGTGTGTGTGTGTGTAAGTGTGTGTGTAAGTGTGTGTGTGGGGGGGGGGGATGATAGGGGAGGGAGGGGAAGGGATTCGGGGGAGGTGTAGGTACTCTTTCCCTCCCCCCTCTCCATACGTCGTACGTCTGGCAGCGCTGCAGAGAGCGGCCGCTCAAAACCAGCTGTTTCACGCTTGGTGCCGACCAGAGCGAAGGGTCACATTATTGTCGTACCGGAGGTTGAAGTGTTATGTTATGTGGTTCTGGGTCAGTGTTGCCCCAACTGGTCGACACCATATGTATCATGAACTCCCCCAGCACGACGGTACGACCATTAACACGACGTTACGACCCGTTAACACGACGGTACGACCCATTAACAAGACGGTGCGACCCATTAATACGACGGTACGAACCATTAACACGACGGTACGACCCATTAACACGACGTTATGACCCGTCAACACGACGGTACGACCCGTTAACACGACGGTACGACCTATTAACACGACGGTACGACCCTATACACGAGGGTACAATCCATTAACACGACGGTACGACCTATTAACACGACAGTACGACTCATTGACACACCGGTACGATCCATTAACACGACGGTACGACCTATCAACACGATAGTAAGGCCCAGTGGCACGACGGTACGACCTTTGTGTAAGACAGTACGACCTTTAGCTACATGTAAAGCAGGCCTTTAAACCCGACCTTTCACGGTTGCAAAGCCGTGCCCAGAAGGTCGTACCGTTGTGATCAAATGTCGGAAAGTCATGCTCAAGGGTCGTACTGAGTTCCTCAAAGGTCGTACCGACGTGTTCAAATCGTCGCACCATCGTGTGTTCAAGGGATTAAACACAGCTGAACCCCCCAGCTGGAAGGTCAAAACCAGCGCCTGGACGCTTTCCAGGCTGACGAAATGGAAGAGAAATAGTAATAATATGTTCATAAAAGATTCCTGGAATCATGGAACCCTTTAAGAACGCAGAGGTTGAATTAATGACACTGGACCACTTCACTTACGAATCCACGGTTCAAATTTCCTCCCCAACACCTCCAGGTCTCTCCCCATGACCTGAAGGCTCCTCTCCCCAACACCTCATGTCTTCTCTCCCTAACATATTAAGTACCCTCTCTCCAACATCTTCAAGTCTCTCCCCAACACCTCCAGGTCTCTCCCCAACACCTTCAAGTCTCCTCTCCCCACCACCTCAACTCTCTTCTCCCCATCACCACCATAGCTGTCCCTCTCTTCGTCTACAACAACCTCGTCCTCAACCTTGCCTATGTCTCTATAACCTATCACTCTCACCCTAATTCCTCCTCTCCTTCACACTCCCTCCTCACCCCATCATACAGACACTCGCCTCCCCAAAAACATACCCACCCTCTTCCCCTCCACGCCTTTATGTGTGTCCAAACACTCAACAAATACTGAAGAGATAAGGCCCGACCAGCACTCCACAACAACCAGTGGTCCTACCAGTGAAAATAAGCATGACCAACCCATCCACTCAGCTTTCACAACCTATGAAAGGCATTTACTCCCTCCCTCGACGCACAACAGCGCTAAACACCACACTACTCACTTCCAAACACAACGAATTCTCGCCCCTAGAGAACAACATGAAACTAGATCATCACAAGTACTCTGTACACAAGGATTCTTATCTTACATTGATCTTTTGATAAACCGGAAAAGAATGTTGTGAAAAAAATGAAATCATTTACAGTGATTCGAAATAATCTTTATCTTACCCATTTTGACCATACGTCATGTAACTGAAACGATATAACGGAAGAACTTGATTATCATTTTACTACTACTACTACTACTACTACTACTACTACTAATACTACTACTACTACTACTACTACTACTAATACTACTACTACTACTACTAATACTACTACTACTACTACTACTACTACTACTACTACTACTACTAATACTACTACTAATACTACTACTACTACTACTACTACTAATACTACTACTACTACTACTACTACTACTAATACTACTACTACTAATACTACTACTACTACTACTAATGCTACTACTACTACTACTACTACTAATACTGCTACTACTACTACTACTAATAATAATAATAATAATAATGATAATGATAATAAAGTAAAACCAAAATTTTTCATTCAAAGAGCAAAATACAATTGAATAAATCTATGAATAAACATTTTCTGGTCTCTGATTTTTTTTCCTTTGCCTTATATTGGTTCACTTTACCCTTACCAAGTTTTCTAACACATCAAGATAAACTCCTTCAACCAAACGTATGACCTCCGGGTCAAGACCCTTGTTGTCTGAAACAGGTCACTGGTGACAGAATCTGTTGCCTTCTCCAACAATAAATACCATAAAGGCTTGTTTAAAAAGAAATAAAAATAAACAACAACACCACCAAGTTAGGAGATAATAGAAGAGAGAGAGAGAGAGAGAGAGAGAGAGAGAGAGAGAGAGAGAGAGAGAGAGAGAGAGAGAGAGAGAGAGGGAGAGAGGGAGGAAAAAAAAACACAAACAAACATTCTTTGAAAGACATATTCACCACAAGAGACCGTCCCTCACTCCACTTGGAACAATACACAGTTGCGCCACGTAAATAAATACGAGTATGATTCCAAGCTGCGACGCGTGCTGGGGCCACTATGATCAAAGAACACCGACCCAACATGCAAGTTTCTCAGGATAAATCATTCACACATACATACCCCAAACTCTTAACCTCTTAACCCTCTTTAAGATGATGATCTAACCCCCTTTGTGCATTTTGCTTTGGAGCGGCCTTCTGTTGTACTCTCTCTCCTGTAGTGGTGTGTGTGGGAGGAGGAGCCTTCTGCTGTACTGTCCTGTCTCCATCTATAGTGGTGGGTGGGGGAGGAGGAGTCTTCTACTGTATTGTCCTGTCTCCATCTATAGTGGTAGGTGGGGAGGAGGAGCCTTCTGCTGTACTAGACTACTAGATCATTTATTATCTGACTTTACCATGGACACACTAAACAAGATTTTAATATCTTGAGTGTGAAGAGTTGAATTTCTGGTGTACGTTGCATTATTGAAGTCTAATTCGCCGAAATGTGACAGTCTAATTCTTAAATGTCATGAAACTTGGGTATGATAATGATCCTCACTTCAAGGACAGACCCGAAATTTCTCTGAATAAGTGACTCGTTTTCTCTTAACTTGAGGACCACAATATTTACTTCATTAAACTCTCTCCACCAGCGCCAGAAGGAGGCAAAAAGTTTCGTATTCATGGAGTTAGGTCATACATAGCCAGATGACACCAGACCTGTTGGTTTATAGTTAGTTTCTTTTTCTGTTGCAGAACAGTACAGTGATAGTATTCTAAATTTCTAATCTATATAGATGGACACACAGTAGAGAGGAAAGCACCTTCCCTTCCGTTACGATAGATGGAGATAGGATAGTAAAGCAGAAGGCTCCTCCTCCCCACCCACCACTATAGATGGAGACAGGACAGTACAGCAGAAGGCTCCTCCCTACCACTCTCTCTCTCTCTCTCTCTCTCTCTCTCTCTCTCTCTCTCTAGCAAATCGCCAGGAACATTCTCACAACGAAACACCACGTAGTATAAAACAGATACCATACTGATATGGCAATTCATTGAGAACAAACGAACGAAAAAAACACCCCACCACATCATCTTGTCTACATCCAGGTGCCGGATAACCCCACAGGGATGGAGGGAGGTCAGCCCTCCCTCCATGTAGAACGACGAAGATGTTTTCAGAGCC
>NC_092241.1:8457068-8464568 GCF_036320965.1 Panulirus ornatus | reverse complement strand
AGAGAGAGAGAGAGAGAGAGAGAGAGAGAGAGAGAGAGAGAGAGAGAGAGAGAGGCAAAGGACGAGGAAGGCTAAGAGGAAAGATAAGATTGGTTGAGGCTCGTGTGTATGTGTGTGTGTGTGTGTGTGGGGCAAGCAAAGAGGAGACTGGAAGCAATGTAGGGTTTGCCTCTAGCGGCCACTAGCGGAACTACACCAAGAAAATAAACAAAGCTAGACCACTCCAGCCAACCAATAGCGCTACGTCTCTGTGGGACAAAGGGCCAAAGTGGTAATTAAGCTAACTATTCATTTGATATGCAAATCAGACACAGTTTCTGGCCAGATTAAACTCATTATGAAAAAAAAGACGAAGGAAAAAACTTTTATTTGAAGTCTGATATTATGTGATTCACTTATTGCAGAAATAAGGATGGGGGAAAAGTATATATATTGCTAAACAGACCGGCACACACACACACACACACACACACACTGCTTTCCGTGGCGCAATGGCTAGCATTACTGACCATGATGAGTCAACAGGGGGGGCCAGCCCTGGGTTGGACACGTACAGGTTCGAATCGTAGCCGTGGGAACCGGCCCACACCCAACCCAGGTGTTTCATCCTCCTCTCGGGGGTTGTCGATAAATGGGTACCTGGTGTGTGTGTGTGTGTGTGTGTGTGTGTGTGTGTGTGTGTGTGTGTGTGTGTGTGTAAGCAATAAGAAGGAAGACAGGGTACAAATACAATCAAAGAAGATGGGGTAACACGAATGTAAACATTTCTCCATATAACACACACACACACACACACACACACGGTATGGAACGAGGAGCAGACAAACTGTGACAAAATATATCATGGACAAGACAGAAGATAATACAAAAGTTTTTCCTAAAGTCATCTGGTGTAAATTACTGGTTACGGACCAGCTAAAAAAGCTAAAAGGCTCAGAGGGAAAGAGCCTTAAGGGACGACATGCGAGGTATATGAGAAGCTAAAAGATTAGCTGAAGAGCAATTTCTGTGTGTGAGGAAGATACGCCACAGGCCCAACCCCCAGCAAGAGAAAATGGGAAGAGGTCTTGGAATGTATCGTAATAGGTGGGTTAGACACAGGCAGACTATTCTTAAAGGGCCTTGACCTATATAAGGCTCAAGGGCTTTGACCCAAATAAGACTCAAGGGCTCTGACCCATATAAGGCTCAACGTTCCATAGAATACTCTCCACACGTGCTGGATGCGCTGGTCGCACCGCTTGAAAATACCATTCGGTATGTCATTGGACGAGAATGTGGTGCCGAAGGGAATGGAAGACTGCGCTGATTTGCGGGTTAATCTCTCTTACGAACGCGATTTGTAAAAAACACTGGAAAAGGCGATCAGAAAGCGAATGGATAACTACTTCCGAACGAGACATTATTCCTACGATACAACACAGAGAAAAAAGGAAGACGTGTGTGACAAATGATATTGGACTTCTACACGAGAGTGATCTCCGGTTTAGGTATAAAAGAAAACGATTAGTGGATCATACGTATTTAGGCTACCTGAAAGCGTTTGACACCTTACCTCACTGGAGGCTGATCAAGAAAACTGGAGCTGAAGGTGGAAATATGAGAAGGACTTTCCATGGGATAGGGTCACCATTGGCGTACTGCAGGATTAAAATCATGGGACCACTGTCTTTCTTCATCACTATCAGAGCTGAGCACGACATGCAATTACAATGTTGAACACAATAGGTAATTATGAGTGTTGAACACAATAGGTAATTATGAATGTTGAACACAATAGGTCATTGCCAGTGCTGCAATAGGTCATTATCAGTGCTGGAAACGATTGATAAACAGTGTTGAACATGATATGTATTCATCAGTGTTGAACACGATATGTAATTACCAGTGCTGAACACTGAACACAATAGGTGATTATCAGTGTTGAACACAATAGGTCATTATCAGTGCTGAAAACAATTGATAAACATCAGTGTTGAACATGATGTGTGATTATCAATGTTGAACACGATAGATAAGCATCACTGTTGAACACGATATATAATCATTGATAAACCCTACTTGTATAAGAAAACGATTTAGTGAATAAAAAGACCAACAATAAAGGACAAAAAAATGTATAAAGAATGAAGGATGAAATGAAAGAATAATGGAGGGTAGAAAATGAATATGTAAAGTAAGCAAAAAAAAAATGTATAGAAGTGATTACATCAAAAAGAGTGAAGAAAGAAGGAAAGGAAGATATCAATAAAGGATAATAAGGAGATAGGAAGATAAGATAAGGACAACTGAGACATAACAAGGAACAAAATATGAAAAATTTATAACAAGAAGGTCCTGAGAAAAACATATCAAATGAAATACAAAAAAAGAAAAAAAGAAAAAGAAATGGGTGAAGAAAACGGGGGTTCAGAGACCCACTCACTTGACCACCAGGGCCAGGCAGGCGAGGGAAGTGGGACAAACTGTAAACAAGGGAATGATGCAATCTGCCTCTCCTTTAGCTGCCCATCTGTGTCCACTCAGCTATGACCTGACCTTTGCTAAGGATGGGGCAGCTGAGGGGGAGATGAAAGTGTGAAGCTAAGATGTAAACACAGATTATAATAACACGTCTGTCCATGGTCTATGTGTGTGTGTGTGTGTTGTGTGTGTGTGTGTGTGTGTGTGTGTGTGTGTGTGTGTAAATATCCATTTATATTTTCATCTATGTTTCCGAAATTCAATTGATCTTAGTATACGTACATCACAGTATACATACGCAATAGCGCGTGTATACATGCGTCATGAGAAGTCACGTATGAATAATGAACATATGTATGAGTTGAATTCAAATTACAATCATACATTTCTCAAAAAAAACAAACACATGAGCTAATTTAACTTCATAAATTAGTTATCTCAGTTATATCAAGGTACTGGTTGTTGACTTTTATAAACATCTTTGTGTGTCCTGTACATCACAATAGGGAATGTATCATCAGCTTAATACAATAGGTTGACACTTGATACAACATTATACAACACGTATCTGGGTCTTATATGAGGCTAGTGCATTAACTCCAGGTTGGGAACTCACCCTCTCTCCTGCGAGAGCGCCAAGGATTTTTCGCTCAAAAAAAAAAGAAAAAAAAGAAAATCTCTCGATCAATAATTCTGGCGCTGGTTATGTAAGGGTACAATGTCCACCTCCCTCCCTTTCCCTCCACCTCCCTCCCTCCCTCTCTCTCTCTCTCTCTCTCTCTCTCTCTCTCTCTCTCTCTCTCTCTCTCTCTCTCTCTCTCTCGTGCCAACGATCTCTCTCTCTCTCTCTCTCTCTCTCTCTCTCTCTCTCTCTCTCTCTCTCTCTCTTTCGTGCCAACGATCTCTCTCTCTCTCTCTCGGTCGACCCTCCTCTACTTTCCCTTTCTTCTCTTTCTCCCTCTTTATTCTCTTTCCTCCCCCCACCCTCTCCCCCTTTTCTGGTATGGCAATAGATATGTGAGAGAATTCTAGACTATACCATTTGAATGACACACACACACACACACACACACACACAGAGAGAGAGAGAGAGAGAGAGAGAGAGAGAGAGAGAGAGAGAGAGAGAGAGAGAGAGGACGTGGGAATGGTGGTACAAGTCGTAAAAAAGATGGTAATTCTAACCCACACATTCAGTTACGTCTTACTCGCTTGTAAAGAAAAAAAAAAAAGAAAAAAAAATATATATATATATATATATATATATATATATATATATATATATATATATATATA
This sequence comes from Panulirus ornatus, assembly GCF_036320965.1. Taxonomy (NCBI): domain Eukaryota; kingdom Metazoa; phylum Arthropoda; class Malacostraca; order Decapoda; family Palinuridae; genus Panulirus; species Panulirus ornatus. The sequence goes on along the minus strand of NC_092241.1, from coordinate 8,460,812 downwards.
TATATATCTGTTTCAGAACACTTATAAAATTCATATTATAAGATGCGTCTAACGGGAGAGCTGAGTCTGGTTGACCACAGACGAACACAGTGAACAACTTTGCTTCTGTTCTGCTAACATCTATATCCTCGTAGGACCTAGCTATGTTGATGGAATTGTCAGATTCCAGCCTCTTCTCTCTCTCTCTCTCTCTCTCTCTCTCTCTCTCTCTCTATATATATATATATATATATATATATATATATATATATATATATATATATATAAACAAACAACTGAAACAGCAGTTCTCTGCTTGTTAAAAGACAATTACGTCATCTCTGTTACTACATCCTTCCTTGCAATTCTTCCCACAAGTTTGTTTACGTTCTAAGCCAGCGTGTGTGTGTGTGTGTGTGTGTGTGTGTGTGTGTGTGTGTGTGTGTGTGTGTGTGTGTGAGGTCACATATGTATGAGTCAGTTCCTCACTTGCTCTGCTTGTACAGTGTGAGAAGGCATTAGTGCTTTTATGAAATCTCATATTACTGTTGGCCAATGTTTCATCTTGTCATATTCATGTTTCTCTCTCTATATTCCTAATACAGGACGACCCCCACAGCTGAGGACGACCCCCATAGCTGAGGACGACCCCCATAGCTGAGGACGACCCCCTATAGCAGAGGACGACCCCCATAGCTGAGGACGACCCCCTATAGCAGAGGACGACCCCCACAGCTAAGGACGAACCCCATAGCTGAGGACGATCCCCTATAGCAGAGGACGACCCCCACAGCTGAGGAGAACCCCTACAGCTGAGGACGACCCCCATAGCTGAGGACAACTCCCATAGCAGAAGACAACCCACATAGCTGAGGACGACCCTCATAGCTGAGGACGACCCCCACAGCTGAGGACGACCCCCATAGCTGAGGGGGACCCCCACAGCTGAGGACGACCCCCATAGCTAAGGACGACCCACATAGCTGAGGATGACCCCCATGGCTGAGAACGACCCCCATAGCTGATAACGACCCCCTATAGCAGAGGACGACCCCACAGCTGAGGACGACCCCCACATAGCTGAGGACGACCCCCACAGCTGAGGACGACCCCCATAGCAGAAGACAACCCACATAGCTGAGGACGACCCTCACAGCTGAGAACGACCCCCCACATAGCTGAGGACGACCCTCACAGCTGAGGACGACCCCCTTAGCTAATAAGACTATATAAACAAGTAAGCTCAATACGAAACAGACATATGAGAAAAAAAAAAAGGGGAAAAGAAGGAGAGTTAGAAAGCTGGTTCCCCTAAGACGAGTGGAACGACCCGGCCTTCTAACTAGAAGTCTTTTGGTCATGTTACATTGCCAGTGATGGTGAACGTGACGTGTAGTGACACGTACCATACATGAATACAACGCAAAGCCATCGCCATCATGGAAACTCCTGTGTGGGGGGGGAGAGGACGTACGTACATGATAATCATCACCGTAAATGAGAATTTCTAAACAAAAGCATTTGTTTACGTCTCCATTGAGAAATGGAGCTTCAATAAGAGTTTGAATTACTACTGGTTTGGAGGGGGAAGGGAGGGAGGGTAGGGGGGGGGGGTATATGCAAATGAGAAAGCTTTTCTCACGTGGCTCCTCAAAGTTCTAAGACCATCGAGGGCGTACACGGAGTATGGTCCTCTCATCCTCTTGTAAGATCAACCTGCTGGAGGATGAACCTTTTTGATAAAAAGTTGTTACTTGACGCCTCAAGGATGACTGAACTTCAAGGAAGTGTTGGGAGAGCAAGAACAGGGAAGTAGGAAGTTACGACACCTCATTTGGGATCCGAACCCAGTAACGTGTCACTGGAGTCTGCCTTATACATATGTTTTCTTATGTTAGCAGAAACGCTATACTGTGTGTGTGTGTATATATATATATATATATATATATATATATATATATATATATATATATATATATATATATATATATATATATATATTGCAATAAGCGAGCACTTTCATTGAAAATATGATGTCCTCCAACAGCAAGGATTCGAACCTTTTACCATTTGTGTGGGAGCTGGGTATACAGAGTACCTGGCATGCACCCAGCTCCCCCACAAATGGTAGAGGGTTCGAATCCTTGCTGTTGGAGGTTATTAGGAGATTCTATATATATATATATATATATATATATATATATATATATATATATATATATATATATATACATACATACTTCTCTGATGATGTGATTATTACACGAAAGTGCACTTGGGAACTTATCGTGTATCATTTCCCAGTGGATTAGAAGGAATCTTCTCCAATTTATCCTTCTGAGAAGCTCACTTCTCCGAAGGTTGTGTATACAACATCCCATGTAAGGAGTGTGATCAGTCTTACATTGGTCAGACTGGTAAGGGTCTCAATATCAGGGTTATGCAACATAGTGTTAGGTAAGGTCAAGAATCCAATCCACTGTTGGTCCACCACCAAGTTTTTGGTCATCAGTTTGACTGTAGCAGTGTTAAGGTTACCAGGAGTGTAGAACCCTTCCATGTAAGTACAAATAGGTAATTACACACACACACACACACACACACACACACACAATTTGATTCTAAATACCACTGAAAACCTGTAATACAGTACTTAGGAGTAAGCAACAGTAATACTATACTTATTTTAGTTGCAAAGTGTTCTTGTTTAAAGAAAATGAAATGGTGGAGTTTACCTTCATAGCAGACTTATCTTTTTTTTCTTCCTTCTGTTCTGAAATCCTGTTTCACATCGTCAAAAACTACGACGAAAGAAAATGGGGGTAACTCTCTCTCTCTCTCTCTCTCTCTCTCTCTCTCTCTCTCTCTCTCTCTCTCTCTCTAAGACACATTTACACTTCCTTTAGATTTTCGATCACCCTCGGCTGAATCATTTCTCCCCCCCCCCCCCCACACACACCTTACTTGTTTACAAACTTGCTGGGTTCATTACTTCAAACTTACGATTTCTACTAAATCTATCATTTTTTTTTTTTTCCTCCCTTTAGTGAACTTTTCTTTTCATGTGTAGCAACTTGTCCCTGTTTCAATGTGGCGTGTGAGCTATGGGAAGGACTTCCAATGCTACGGTTCCTGTGGGCGAAGGGAAACATGAGGGGTGGGTGCTTACTTTCAAAGCCTCGTTTATCCAGGGGAAAACATTCTACACATTTAAATCCATAAAACTCTCCGCTTATGGTCATTATCTGTTGTGGTCACAACATTATGGGCTAGAATCACAATATAATGGGTTATACCCACAAGTGTTGTGTTTTTTTGTTACCATAATATTCTATAACAATATTTCTCTTTACATAAACAAGTTTGTTATATGACTACAACTTATATAAACGAACACGATACGAAAAGGAAATGAACAGCAGCTTTAAAACTGAGTAGGATCATTATACAGCAACAAACAAGGTAATTAGGTGATTAGTCTGGATATAACAACAGAGAAGGAGTTGGATCATTTCAGTGGCTGTTTCTTGTTTGCTTTCACAGCCGAACTGGCTCAAAGGTTTGGGGAACCAATCACTTCGACTGTGGATGATTTCTGAATGTCAGTGAAAAAAAAAAATGACTTGTTTTTGGAGTTTTGTTAATATTCCTTTGTATTCTTATGGAAACTCTCGAGAGATGAAGTGTTATGAAGGCTTTCCCAGCACCTTCCCATACATTAGTCTGTCATAAATACCGACTCTGTCTACTTTACGAAATAGATCT
>NC_092241.1:8442068-8454568 GCF_036320965.1 Panulirus ornatus | reverse complement strand
ATCACAATGAGGAACGCTAACCACTACACCACGTTAGATCCTACAGCATTAAACGATGCCTTTACATTCCAATGCCTCCGTTGGGCAGGAACAGCGGAGTTGACCAACAAGCGCGAAACAGGAGGAAACTCAAATAATCACTGATCACTGACAGAATGAGTTGATTAATAAAGTGAAATGACAAGATGGTTTCCAGGCATGAAGGAAGAAGAAGAAGAAAGGATGTTCTGAGAAGCAGAAAGCAATGTACCGAACATTTTGTCCAGCACAAAATGAAATGGTCTATCGAAGGAACGTAAAAAAAAACGGATGGTTGAGTAGCATCGTCTGAGAAGAGGAGGTTCTTTCACGAGAACAGGGAGAGGAAAAGGTGTTGAATATGCTTCGTGAAGAGAGCGAATAGGAGGCGAGGATGTATATAGACTTGTATATAGAGTAAAAGAAATTCTGAAATGAAGATGCGACAACAGGATCAGGTTCCCAACGAACACCAGTGTGAAGTCTGGCAAGACGCTGAGGCACTAGCTGTTTGTGCTTGATAAAGCACACACACCACCCACACCACACACACACACACACACACACACACACACACACACGTAACTACCATGAACCTTCAGTTCTGCAATATCTGTAATACCTCAACTGTGTATTTTCACCCAAATACCTGTTTAAATTTCAATGAACCATCATCTATTTCATTCAGTTTTTATGACACACACACACACACACACACACACACACACACACACACACACATGTGGTTGTTGTGGTAAGCGTGTTTGGCATTCGTTCGAATCTTGGGTGTGTCCGTTGGCCTACACCCAACCCAGGTGTTCATCCCTCCACCCACCTCCCCTCAGGGCCTGGTCGACAAATGGGTACCTGGCTTAGGCTAAGGTGTATATGTCCTTACATAAATGTAAGTAAAGACATGTTTTATATATATATATATATATATATATATATATATATATATATATATATATATATATATATATATATATATATATATATATATACAAAGTTAAGAGATACCAGGGAAACACGAGTGTAAAACTCTCTCAGCATAACACACACACACACATACACACACACACACACACACGTACACACACACACACACACACACACACACACACACACACACATACACACATATACATTGAAATACAGCCTGTAACACGTTACACATAAGTCCAAATTAGCAAACGTTCAGTATAAACCAGCCATGTGATCAAGCAACATTACCCAACCCATAAAATCATGGAACATATACATTTTTTTTTCTTTTTGACCCTCAGCGGGAAACCAAAAATTGCACCTTACCCGGCCATCTTGCGTGGCTGATCGATACTACGATAACAGACACTTTCCAAGCCGCACAGATATCATGTTACAGACGCCTGGAAGTGGGGTTTTCCCCCAAGATATGATTGAGAATCTGAGAATGACTCGGGGAACCAGAGGATTCAACTTTGTGTTGATATATCTGGAAGGGTATTGAGGGATTAGCTGAATAGTATATATATATATATATATATATATATATATATATATATATATATATATATATATATATATATATATATATATATATATATATCCTTATCTCCCCTGATGATGTGATTATTACACGAAAGTGCACTTGGGAACTTAGCGCGTTTCATTTCCTAGTGGGGGAGAGAGAGAGAGAGAGAGAGAGAGAGAGAGAGAGAGAGAGAGAGAGAGAGAGAGAGAGAGAGAGAGAGAGAGAGAGAGAGAGAGAGAGAGAGAGAGAGTCTGGCATGGCCATGGCAGGAGCTAAGAAGCAACTGATCGACTGAGGGTCTTCGCTCACGTCCATGATCGTAGTCGTACACAAGGGGAAGGAACCCACACCGTTTTCCCTCAGGCGTTGGACGGGGGGAAGTGGGGTTGACCACTCTCACAGCCAGCCACCAGGGAGCACAGTTACCCTACCGTGTCAAAACCTCCGCAACATTTAAAACGCCACGGACCACTTCCCTAAGGAGGAATCACTCTTACTACGTCATCAGGGAGCAAGAAGCGCTCATACCACAGCCAGTTCAGGGAGTATGAGGGAGGGGGCTCTCCCATCTCGTCCAGGGCGGCGATGCTGTTCATTTAGGGTGATGGTACTGTTAGCTATCTCCCTATCTCCCTACCTACCCCCATTCCCTCTTCCTTAACACACCCCTCCCTTTCCCTTCCCCCTCCCTTAGTATTCCCTCGAGACGATACCCTTCCCTCACTACCAAAACCACCATTCCCTTCCCCCCCCCATCCCTTCTTCATAAACACTTCCTCTCCTTCCCCCTCACCTACCTCCTTTCCCTTCTCTCAACCCCTTCTTTCCCCTTTCCCATCCTCTCCTCCTAGACACATCTCCCTCCCTCCCATTACCCATTACCTCTTCCCCTTCAACGCCAGTACCTGCATCAGAGATAAGGTATGAAGTGTCATCAGATCCTAACTTGCATCGGCTACATTTCGAGAACTGGGAGAGAGAGAGAGAGAGAGAGAGAGAGAGAGAGAGAGAGAGAGAGAGAGAGAGAGAGAGAGAGAGAGAGAGAGAGAGAGAGAGAGAGAGAGAGAGCGCCATGCCAGAGGTGCATCTTCACTCGCTGTGTGACACACGCGTGCGAACCGATGGCAACGTTTGTCTGTACAGATACGTTCGTCGGCCACCCATCACAAACGTTTGTCATGGGACGGAAAGGATAAAACAACGTTTGTCTCTACTACGAAAGCTACCACTTGTCGTGGGACGTACACAAAGGCCCAGTATATGTGGGTGACCTGTGTAGATAGTAGAATATTCAAAAGAAAAAAAAGAAACGTTTGGTATGGCAATACAGGATCGCATCACACCATAGTGAGATCACGTATCGAAGTCTGAGAGAGACACACAAGGTGTTGGAACATTTACCGTCAGAGGTCTCTGTGGTGCTATGGAAATACGTCTGTCACCAGCGGCGCTGAGACAACACAAGGAAGCCAACACGGTATGAAGATGGGGGGGAAACAACGCCCCCCTTTTTTGGTGCAATACACATGACAGCTGAGGCTGCTGTGTGTGTGTGTGTGTGTGTGTGTGTGTGTGTGTGTGTGTGTGTGTGTGTGTGTGTGTGTGGAGGGAAAGTGTCTTCATTCTTCTATCTTCTTGTGGGTGAGTGAGGGAAGACTGAAGTCTTCTTAGAAAATGGACTGTAGTAGGAGGAGGAGGTGGAGGAGGAGGAGGGGGGCTATTGAAAAGAAAGGTCTAAGGGGGGACAGAGAAGGAGGAGGAGGAGGAGGAGGAGGAGGTTTTTTGTTAAATATGGTGTTGCGAGGATCATAAAAACAGGAGGTAGAGCTGTAGGTGTGGCTAAGTAGGAGCTATGGCTTCCTCTCTTATTGGACCTTGACGCTGGAAAACTGCTGGACGATTCACTGGAAGGAAGGTCGAAAGTCTTGGAGAGAAAGACTTAGGATTTTGTTGGCGGGTTGGAGCTTATATTTGTTGATGATTGACTGAATGATTTTGTTGGAGGTGACTCTGGATTGTGGCGATGGTAAGCCGAGGGGTTTTGTTGATGGTACACAAAGGATTTTGCTGCTAGTAGATTTATTTTTTAGATTTTGTTGAAGGCAGGGTGGGGAGTTTGTCGCTGGGAGAGCGAGGGATTTTGTTGGAGTTAGGCTGGGGATTTTGTTAAAGGTAGGCTGAGGATTTTGTTGGAGGTAGGCTGAGGATTTTGTTGGAGGTAGGCTGAGGATTTTGTTGGAGGTAGGCTGGGGATTTTGTTGGAGGTAGGCTGGGGATTTTGTTGGAGGTAGGCTGGGGATTTTGTTGGAGGTAGGCTGGGGATTTTGTTGGAGGTAGGCTGAGGATTTTGTTGGAGGTAGGCTGGGGATTTTGTTGGAGGTAGGCTGAGGATTTTGTTGGAGGTAGGCTGAGGATTTTGTTGGAGTTAGGCTGGGGATTTTGTTGGAGGTAGGCTGGAGATTTTGTTGGAGGTAGGCTGGGGATTTTGTTGGAGGTAGGCTGAGGATTTTGTTGGAGGTAGGCTGAGGATTTTGTTGGAGTTAGGCTGGGGATTTTGTTGGAGGTAGGCTGGGGATTTTGTTGGAGTTAGGCTGGGGATTTTCTTGGAGGTAGGCTGAGGATTTTGTTGGAGTTAGGCTGGGGATTTTGTTGGAGGAAAGCTGAGGATTTTGTTGGAGGTAGGCTGAGGATTTTGTTGGAGTTAGGCTGGGGATTTTGTTAAAGGTAGGCTGAGGATTTTGTTGGAGGTAGGCTGAGGATTTTGTTGGAGGTAGGCTGAGGATTTTGTTGGAGGTAGGCTGGGGATTTTGTTGGAGGTAGGCTGGGGATTTTGTTGGAGGTAGGCTGGGGATTTTGTTGGAGGTAGGCTGAGGATTTTGTTGGAGGTAGGCTGAGGATTTTGTTGGAGGTAGGCTGAGGATTTTGTTGGAGGTAGGCTGGGGATTTTGTTGGAGGTAGGTTGAGGATTTTGTTGGAGGTAGGCTGAGGATTTTGTTGGAGGTAGGCTGGGGATTTTGTTGGAGGTAGGCTGAGGATTTTGTTGGAGGTAGGCTGAGGATTTTGTTGGAGGTAGGCTGAGGATTTTGTTGGAGTTAGGCTGGGGATTTTGTTGGAGGTAGGCTGGGGATTTTGTTGGAGGTAGGCTGGGGATTTTGTTGGAGGTAGGCTGAGGATTTTGTTGGAGTTAGGCTGGGGATTTTGTTGGAGTTAGGCTGAGGATTTTGTTGGAGGTAGGCTGAGGATTTTGTTGGAGTTAGGCTGGGGATTTTGTTGGAGGTAGGCTGGGGATTTTGTTGGAGGTAGTTTGCGTTGCTAGTTTGCATGTGTCTTACTGATGATTGGCTGTTAGCTTTCTGGATAACATGAAAGAACTTTTGCTGGTAACAGACCTCAACTTATGTTGGGGAAAACAATGATTTCTCTCTTTGCTTTTTAGTCACAATTAATCCTTCGTCGAAGTGATCCAGAAGCTTTTTCTTTCTTATATTCTTTTAAGAAGAATATTTTTGGGTCACTTTTTGGTGAATGCTTCCATCATCATCATCTGGCGTCCTCTTTACTTCCTGCTCCTGCTTCAAGCAGCCTCCTCTACACGTATTGCATTAATAAAATGAAGTCTGTTATCATATCATCTTCGCATCTTCCTTTAAAAAATGAAGTCTATTATCATATCATCTTCGCATCTTCCTTTAAAAAATGAAGTCTGTTATCATATCATCTTCGCATCTTCCTTTAAAAAATGAAGTCTATTATCATATCATCTTCGCATCTTCCTTTAAAAAATGAAGTCTGTTATCATATCATCTTCGCATCTTCCTTTAAAAATGAAGTCTATTATCATATCATCTTCGCATCTTCCTTTAAAAAATGAAGTCTGTTATCATATCATCTTCGCGTCTTCCTTTAAAAAATGAAGTCTATTATCATATCATCTTCGCATCTTCCTTTAAAAAATGAAGTCTGTTATCATATCATCTTCGCATCTTCCTTTAAAAAATGAAGTCTATTATCATATCATCTTCGCATCTCATCTTCCTTAAAAAATGAAGTCTGTTATCATATCATCTTCGCATCTTCCTTTAAAAAATGAAGTCTGTTATCAATCATCTTCGCATCTTCCTTTAAAAATGAAGTCTATTATCATATCATCTTCGCATCTTCCTTTAAAAAATGAAGTCTATTATCATATCACTTTAGCATCTTCCTTTACCCAGAATCATCAATGTGATACCAGATTTCTATATAAATGTTCAAGCACTTCTTTCTTACATCAAGCCAACACAGCCTTCCATCCACGACTCTCCCCACATCTTCTTCTGACATTCGATCTAGAAAATTTTCCTAATTCTTTTCTTTTATCCTTTTTTTGTATTTCACGTCCCCATATCTTCCCTAGGGGCATCGTCACCCCCATATCAGCCCAAGATAATTTTTCTCCCCACTTCACTTTCAAGATATTTTGCTTCCACCACGAAGCCTAGCCTCCCCACAGCGATGTTCAACGAGTCCTAGCCTCCCCAACAGCAATGTTCAACGAGTCCTAGCCTCCCCCCACAGCAATGTTCAACGAGGCCTAGCCTCCCCACAGCAGCGTTCAACGAGGCCTAGCCTCCCCCCACAGCAATATTCAACGAGTCCTAGCCTCCCCCACAGCAACGTTCAACGAGGCCTAACCTCCCACAGCAATGTTCAACGAGTCCTAGCCTCCCCCCACAGCAACGTTCAACGAGGCCTAGCCTCCCCACAGCTGCGATCAACGAGGCCTAGCCTCCCCACAACAACGTTCAACGAGGCCTAGCCTCCCCCAAAGCAACGTTCAACGAGGCCTAGCCTCCCAACAGCAACGTTCAACGAGGCCTACCCTCTCCACAGCAACGTTCAGTATCACCTTCCACATTAACTTACCTCCCCTCCTTCTCTCTCTCTCTCTCCCCACTTCCACCATATCTACGACCGCTCGTCTCCCCAGCCTTAAGGTATTGACTACATCAGCGACTCTCAAAAGGGTCGGCAGGAGGCGTATATACGCCAGACGAGAATAATAAGCGTAGGCAGAACTTTTGACAAGACCTCCCAGACGACTCTCTCTCTCTCTCTCTCTCTCTCTCTCTCTCTCTCTCTCTCTCTCTCTCTCTCTCTCTCTCCTCCTACACTGTCCTGTTAGTATTCACGTCTTGGAGGAGGGTGAAACCTCTCTCTCTCTCTCTCTCTCTCTCTCTCTCTCTCTCTCTCTCTCTCTCTCTCTCTCTCTCTCCCATCCCCTCCTCCCTTCTCCACCAGCCCTCACAAAAGAATTAGAGAGAGAGAGAGAGAGAGAGAGAGAGAGAGAGAGAGAGAGAGAGAGAGAGAGAGAGAGAGAGAGAGAGAGAGAGAGAGAGAGAGAGAGAGAGAGACTATTTTCGGGGAAAAAATAAGATTAGGATGAAAAATCTTATGCTATATTTCTCTCTCTTTTCTTCTTCTGTTTAGTGTGACAATCGTGGACGAGGAGATGGTTGGCTGACTGAGAGGGTGGTTGGTCTAGTCTCTGGTCATCTGGCTAGTTCAGCCATCTGGTTGGTTAAGTGATTGGTTGGGTTGTTAGATGGTTAGCCCATTGGTTGATCAACTCGTTGGCTGGGTTGCCATTAGTCTAATCTGGTCAGTTGCTTGTTTGCTTGTCTCTCTCATTGTTTAGTTGGCTGGATGGATGAATTGGTAGTTAGATAGGTCAGTTGTTTGGCTAACCATCATCAGCTTCGTTTAACCACATGATAGCAGGGTATTTGTCTTCACTATCAATAACTTTCTTAGATTATATTTTCCACCTTATATAAAATAATCACAATATCACATTATCTCTGCCCTCTGGCATCACTTGGGTTGTTGTGTTAATTACACTTACACTTGGGTTGTTGTGTGAAGTACACTTACACTTGGGTTGCTGTGTTAAGTACACTTACACTTGGGTTGTTGTGTAAAGTACACTTACACTTAACAAGACTCACCAAAGACCACTAGCAATAGAGAAATCACTCAATCACTGGTTTTATCAAGTGTGTTATGACTGTCCAGTGAATCCTACAAGGTATCTTCCCCATTAACAGAAGTCAACACGCATCCATCAGGACTCCTCCTTCTTTTTCCTTAAGGACAGAGGCTGAAGGAGGTCAGAGGACCCACCTCCCGCTCCCCCACAAGGATTGAGGGAATATCCTTAGCGCCTCTTTGGCTCACCGTCCGTTCCCTTGAGACGATGTCTATCGTGTGGGCGAGACAAAGCATAATAGCTTCTTCGCCTCAAACATACGCTGCTCTCTCTCTCTCTCTCTCTCTCTCTCTCTCTCTCTCCTGCCACCACCACGTAGACAAGGGAACCCAGAGTCTTTGCAGGCAAGAAAGTTCATGCCAGTGTCTCTCAACCCTGACCTTATGTGACCTTTTCCTCACGGGGTGACCCGATCGGCAGTTCTCCCGTAACCCACCTGACCTTTTCCCTCAGAGCTTCGGTGTTTGGCTGCCTTGCCTCTCGCACGCTTTGCGAATTTCTCTCTCTCTCTCTCTCTTTTATGTCTTTATACATTTTTCTCTTATTTCCAACCGACACAATGTTACCTCGAGGTTCTCACATCTTCCAATCAAAGTTACTTGGAACTATTGACACGTTGGTCAAATCCGTAGGAGAAAAAGTGGGGGATTTGTGTGTCTACGAACTGGATACGAATGAGACAATGTAATAGGATTATGTTTCTGTTTCTGGGTAGAAGGGCAACACAGGTTGGGCCCTGCCGGATGTACAGTCCAATCTGGTAAATATCTTCGTATACTCCACCTCCTCCCGATCACACACACACACACACACACACACACACACACACACACACACACTAGCTTCAGAATGTGTAGGAGTGGGGTGGATTTCGTCTTTTTTTGGCTTTTGTTTTCAGTTCCTCGCTCGCGGCCGCCCGCCCCCCCTCCTCTAGCCCAACACATCCGGGAACACAGAGAGAGAGAGAGAGAGAGAGAGAGAGAGAGAGAGAGAGAGAGAGAGAGAGAGAGAGAGAGAGAGAGGAGAGGTCTTGGAAAACAAAATATCAAAGACGCGCTGATAATAATTTTTCTATTTACAGCTGCTGTGGTAGACGCGACGATGAACGTCAACACACGACCGTGTTCATAGATGAAGTACGTCATCTGCTTGTGGACGTATACGTAAAAGGTGATTCCCAATGATGGGTTAATGAGGGGGGAGGAGGAGTGGGATTGGCTATATAGCGGGAGGAGGAGAAGAGGAGAGGAAAGGGGGGGTTGGATCGCCTATATTGGCCATTGGTGCTAGATCTATCATCGCCTCTGCAAAAGGTTTAGACCCTGATGCTAGACGGGCGATGAGGGGCGAGGGAGAAGAGGAGGAGGAGGAGGAGGAGGAGGAGGAAGAGGAGGAGGAGGAGGAGGAGGAGGAGGAGGAGGAGGAGGAGGAGGAGGTGGTGGTTGTTGAGGAGGGAGAGTATAAACACCGTAGGTTATCAACACAGACAAAGCTGTTGATGTATACAATACGTTGATGTCAACACAGACAAAGTGTTGATGTTTACAATACGTTGATGTCAACATAGACAAAGCTGTTGATGTATACAATACGTTGATGTCAACACAGACAAAGTGTTGATGTTTACAATACGTTGATGTCAACACAGACAAAGCTGTTGACGTTTACAATACGTTGATGTCAACACAAACAAAGCTGTTGATGTATACAATACGTTGATGTCAACACAGACAAAGTGTTGATGTTTACAATACGTTGATGTCAACACAGACAAAGCTGTTGATGTTTACAATACGTGATGCCAACAAAGACAAAACTGTTGATGTATAGAATACGTTGATGTCAACACAGACATATTGTTGATGTATACAATACGTTGATGTAAGAGGGGGATAGACTGGGGGGAGCTAGCTAGCGGGCACACACGCGAACCCAGGGAGTCCACGAAACGCGTCGTAAAAATACGTCGATGACATGATGAACAAGATCGACGGAGAGGAAGACAATATAGTCCATTCTACGTGGGCGAAGAGATCGACAGGCCTCGCTCACACTGACTCTGTTGCTGTCGACGTGGATAATTCCGTCGACAAGGGGAGTGAGGTCGACATTACAGGATGATATCGACGCACATAACACCGGCAAGGGATGTTCCTGAAGTGGCGGGAGATATGTAATGAATGAAGCCGTCAGAACGGATAGAAAGGGGTCCTCCTCCATGTACACGTGTCGAGGGAGACGCCAAAGGGCTTCGCCGTGCGCTGGTGTAAAAACGAACGGTGATGACGATCGAACAAAGAAGAGTCAGGGGCGAGTTGAGGGAGAGACAATCTATCGTAAAACCATATCAACCTCGACTCAAAACTTCACACAATGATTTATTCATTATACAGAAAATATCTCGGCTAACTTATAAGTTTCGCCCAAGTTATCTTTCCCACAATCTCACGAACAGTAAGAAAGATCGGAAAGCCTTTTATAATTTAATTGGTAAGATAAGAAAATACGTGATATCTTGATTTTCCTTATCTATTTTTTTTTAACACATTTAAAGCTGTTTCAGTATTGCTGCATTGTTGCCTCCCTCCCTCCTAAATTTCTTATCTAAAACCTTTGACACTAGTGATCATACTTTCTGTAAATCTATACATTTCTACCTATCTTTTACATGAGATTATTTACTTCAGTTGTTGTATAAAACTTATTATTATTAAAGGAGGATGATGAAAAATGTGTCAAGGAGACTTTTGAGGCTGATGAAAAAAAGAAAAAATCCATAAATTCTTTTGTACAGATATCATAAAGGAAGATAGATAGAAAGATGAAGGATTGATGTAAAGGGGGAGGAAAACTGATGGTCATGGAGAGAGAGAGAGAGAGAGAGAGAGAGAGAGAGAGAGAGAGAGAGAGAGAGAGAGAGAGAGAGAGAGAGACTCATTCACTGATTTAGTGAACAGTTTTCTCTCTCTTGGTTCCTGTTTATCATTCCAGATAGCCTTACCTTCTGACTGGAATATATGAACGGGAATCTAATATCACAACAACAACAGAGGGGTCACTGGCATCCATCCCCTCTCCCCCCCCGGCGGAAACAAAAGACCATCGCATCACACACACACACACACACACTCACACCTTACCATATCCTCCCATCTCTTCCACGCACGGTAGAGGTAACCACGAAAACGTTCATGCACGTACACGAAATCGCAATGCACGTACACGAAAACGTTCATACACGTACACGAAATCGCATCACCAGTGTCCAGTTTCGGTTTTTTGGGAGCGATAAGAAAGCGATCAAGTGTGTATGTGTATGTGTATGTGTGTGTGTGTGTGTGTGTGTGTGAAGTACAGCCCAGATTTCAAGAGTCAAGGATAACTCGTGGTATGAAAAGGAGACGCCAATCTACTCCTTTTCCCATAACAACAGGAGACACGGAGGATTATAATGGTCCATGTCGTGTCTACAGCTGACCCTCACAAAATGCCAAAGAGGATAACTGACAACAGGTATACTTTGAAGCTAAAAGTAGTCACTTCCTTTTACATCACTTTATCATCCCATTGTAGGAAATTGGAGGGTGTGTGAGAGGCGTTCACTCCCGTTTCCTGCAGGACCTCACGACTGTTTCATTTTATCCTGTTGGCAACGGGGGTATGATCGTCTGTACATGATCAACGGGTGTTGTGTGGACACCCGAGATGTAAGTGGGTTGGTGTGGGTGTCATGTATAGCACAGGTGTAGTCGTGTTAGGAGTTAAGACTTGGGGAATAGAAAAGGGTTTCTTCTGATTTATGTATATATATATATATATATATATATATATATATATATATATATATATATATATATATATATAATACTTTTTTTTCTTTGCCGTTGTCTCCCGCGTTTGCGAGGTAGCGCAAACAGACGAAAGAAATGGCCCAACCCACCCCCATACACATGTATATACATACGTCCACACACGCAAATATACATACCTACACATCTCAATGTACACATATATATACACACACAGACACATACATATATACCCATGCACACGATTCACACTGTCTGCCATATATATATATATATATATATATATATATATATATATATATATATATATATATATATATATATATATATATATGTATATATAAATTGGATCGTGCAGAGACCCTGCATAGTGGTCATTTCATCTTCACAAGCAGCAGGTTGTAGACAGGACCCGCCCCCATGGAAGTACAACCCTCATGACGTAGGAAGTACAACCCTACTGACGTAGGAAGTACAACCCTACTGACGTAGGAAGTACAACCCTACTGGCGTAGGAAGTACAACCCTACTGACGTAGGAAGTACAACCCTACTGACGTAGGAAGTACAACCCTACTGGCGTAGGAAGTACAACCCTACAGACGTAAGAGTGTTGACGTGATGGCTAGGAGCCATCTTACAACCTTAGTGTCATGTATGCTAGTCTTGCTCGGACTCTCATTCTCTACTTACTCTTTGTGTTCATTCTATTTTCTTTTACTCTTGTTTGTAAATAATTATCATTTTCAAACTTTCTCTCGTCCATTCATTTTTTTTTTTCTAATTCAAAGGCATGACTTTGAGACTTTGATAAAGTCCTTTATCCATGACCAAAGAGCTATTTTTTTTACACATTATAAAAGTCATCATTATCATATCACCAACATACTGAACGTACACATAATGGAATAGATAATTATGATGATAGACTGGTCGAGATTATCCAGGATAACAAAAACAATTAGTGACTTAAAGCAGGCAGGTATGGTTAACTTAGTGACTTAAAGCAGGCAGGTATGGTTAACTTAGTGACTTAAAGCAGGCAGGTATGGTTAACTTAGTGACTTAAAGCAGGCAGGTATGGTTAACTTAGTGACTTAAAGCAGGCAGGTATGGTTAACTTAGTGACTTAA
>NC_092241.1:8409568-8437068 GCF_036320965.1 Panulirus ornatus | reverse complement strand
TGCAGGTGTGGCCCACCACTGTGACCACTCTAGCCACACTGCCACTGGCGCCACACCCACCCGCGCCAGACACACCTGCTGGTAACGTGTTAACCTCACCTGGATTTCTTTTTCTCTGACATGGTGCAATATGTCAACAGTTTTCTAATTCATCTATGATTTTCTTTTAATTCCCGACTTACTAAAAGATGGTCTGTAGCATGTAATTCTTCAAGTTCCCTGGTTCAGTCCGATGACCGCATGTCGTTCCCTCTATATCACATCACTCCAATTTGCTCTATCCCTTGCACGCCACGCACCCTTCTACATACTCAAGCCCAGGATTTTCAAAGCATCTTTCACTCCATTTTTCCACCTCCTCCTTGGTCCCCCCCCCCCCTTGTCTCTCCCCTCCCCCTCCACATCTTACATTTCTACATTCCTTCACATTTTCTCCATAACTTCAAATCACATCAGCACAACCCCCATTCAGCTTTCTCAACCATACTCTTCTTATTACCCTATTATTTCATACTCGTTAAATCCTCTTTATACCACAGTCTGTCCTAAAACATTTCATTCCCAACACATCCACCCTCTTCTTCACATTTCTGTTTTAAGTCCACGCCTCGCGTCCATTCAGCTCCATTGGAAAGTCTATCCCATTAAACATACTCATCTTTGCCCTGTAAAACAGTGACCTCTCTTTCCACACACTCCTCAATGCGCCAAAGACCTTCGTTCCCTTACCCACTCTATGGCTCACCTCAGCTTCCATGGTTCCATTCGCTGTCACATCCACTCCCAAGTTTCTAAAACACTTTACACCTACCAAGTTCTCGCTCTTCGAACTCACACTCCACATAACCTGTCTCTCTTCAATGCTAAAACTGAATAATTTTGCTTTTATTCATAATTACACCCAAATTTTTCCTTTCACCCATTCCCAGACTCACAGACACCAGCTTCTACAGTTTTTCACTCGAATTTGCCACCAGTACCGTGTCATAAGCAAACAACAACTGACTATCCTTCGAGACCCTTCACTCCCGGCGCCATCAAACTGCACACCTGATCTTCATTCATATATATATATATATATATATATATATATATATATATATATATATATATATATAATGGGGGGGGGGGGGGGCTCTTGTAGACTTGAGGCTGCACTCCATGCGAAGCAGGGTAAGGTGGACTCCAATATAGCTCCCTTTGTTGCTACTTGTATGTGGAATCTCTCAACATCTATTTCTATCCATTCATGTATCTATCTGTATAATCATATATCTATCTCTCTTTGTCTCTACAGATACAGACAGAAGAGTAATCACGTACGTGTATGAATATAAATATACTTGTACACAAGTGTACGAAAGTATACACTGTCATGCATTTATGCCTACGTATACAGAAATATACATCAGTATACATTTCAGGTCACAGACCCCACCACGACCCAGACAGCTCTCAATCCACGCTGGAAGAAAACGACCAGCCATAGACGGGGGTAAACGACCAGTCATAGACGGGGGTAAACGACCAGCCATAGACGGGGGTAAACGACCAGACCATAGACGGGGTAAACGGACGGGGGTTGACCGTCCAATGTGTGTGTTGTCATTGATGGCTGGCGGAAGTTGTTGGTAAATACGAACAGCTGTTGGTACATGAGTGATCACCTGTGCCACCAGAGGTCCCTCACCTCATATTACCTCATACCTCGCCTCATACCTGACCTTACCTCATACCTGACCTCACCTCATACCTTACCTCACCTCACTTCACCTCACCTCACCTCACCAGCTCATCCCTGTATCACTTGTTTTTGTTAATTTTTTTCGTGGTCTAATCTCGTTTTTGTTTCGTCCTTTGTTTTCTTTTCCTCTTCCCACTTAGTCTTTCACTCTTAATTTTGTAAGGATTTTTGTTTTCCTCATGCTTTACACTCTCTCCTCACAATCGTAAATACACGCACACGTCCACAGTTACTGAGAGAACATAGGCAAACACGCACCCATACACACGCACACTGGGGCTCAAATACACACATATTCTGGGGCTCAGATACTCACAATGGGGCTCAAATACTCACATATTCATCCTCACACTATGATCTATGCACGAGCCCACCAGGGTTCGAATCCTGGGCGAGGTAGTTGGCCCACAGCCAATTCGGTGTTCATCCTCCCCATGAGGTTGGTCGACAAATAGGTACTTGGTTTAGGCTGAGGTGTATGCATATACACAAGAGTGAAGACATGGTACATATATACAAGATTAAGAGACGGGGCAACACTGGTGTAAACCTCTCTCCCCGTTACACACACACACACACACACAAATATAATTGTTTACATATCATGCATGAAGTCAAACACTCCCTATACGAAGAAAGTGCTACCCCAAAATCACCTCTTCTAAAGATGGATCTGTGGTTTTTATCCCTCAATATTCGTCACATTTTGCTTTGGGAAATATATTAACGTTTCCTCTCCTCCATATATGTCACTCACCCTACTTAATTTCTTACATCTTCATACCACAGTGTCCAAAGACCACTCCATTCTATAATCTACTAAGCATACAAACTAATACAATATCACTTCAAACTGCAACAGACCACTGGATGGTAACGAGGCTGTTTGTGGTAGTGGAAGACAACAGATATTCATAGATTAGTGTGGTAGGAGTAGAAAGACATATTTCTTTTCAAAGGGAAGACCCGTAAACTCTTCTTGTAACAAAGAAGGAGCGAATAGGGTCTGTCTTGGAAGCAAAACGTTTATCAAGTCTGTGTTTAATCGTATTTATGTTAATGCTTTCCACCACTCCAGCGCCGGCGAGGCATCCATCACATAGACCCTGTCTTCATGTCTGCTCCTGAACTTGCTGGTCTATAAGATCTAAACATCCAAATAGCCCAGCACTTTTCCCCAATCCTTCTTTTTGACAGACGTTCTGGTTTAGTACGTCCTGAAGAGTGATCATTCTGATATTTCTATCACCTGTTATTTACTTTCATCATACATCCGGTATCTCATAATCTCCATCTTGCCAATGGTATAATTTTCAAAGGGCAAGGCGAGGTGGTGATATTCTCTTTCATCTGGCTCCCTTTTCTTAGACTGACACTCGGGGAATCGAACGTGGCGTCTTTAATGTTAGGTCTTACAGCCTTCGCCAGAGGTCATCCTAATTATTTCCATTTCGAAATTTCCACATTGTGGCTTTCCATATGACACTGGAGGTTCTTTCTCGATTATCTTTTCAAATGATCCATTTGCTGTAAGTGTTGATGGATCGACCAGGACTTCTTATCCAATTTCTATCCACTCACTATCCTTTTTTTCATATATGTAGATTAGGGTTTAGGATACTGTTTCTATCCTCCAGCAGATATCATTGTCAAAGACCATCAGGTCTCTTGTTATCTGTCCATCCCATGTACTGTCCTCCAGCAGATAACCTGGTCTTAGACCATCAGGTCTTGTGTTATCTGTCCATCCCATGTACTGTCCTCCAGCAGATAACCTGGTCTTAGACCATCAGGTCTTGTGTTATCTGTCCTTCCCATGTACTGTCCTCCAGCAGATAACCTGGTCATAGACCATCAGATCTTGTGTTATCTGTCCTTCCCATGTACTGTCCTCCAGCAGATAACCTGGTCTTAGACCACCAGGTCTTGTGTTATCTGTCCTTCCCATGTACTGTCCTCCAGCAGATAACCTGGCCATAGACCATCAGGTCTCCTGTTATCTGGCTTACGCATGTATTCCCACGAACCACCACCAACCACTTCTTATGAATACTCCTGTATATACAAGTGACGTCTGCATTCTTCTACTTTCTTTAAAATACCATTCATCTTGACACATTGTTATGTACTGCCTCATTCTAATTAACTTCCTCAGCTCGTAACGTGGACAACAGTAAATTTCAGCTCCTCCACAACACACAATTTCACACTATTTCCCTGACCGTGTTCTTGGCTTTTAGGATTCTCTTACTCACAGAACCACAACTCTTACCGAATCCCTGACATTGATTCCCACCTTCTCTCTCTCTCAAAACTTTCTCGCAAACTCCCATAAACCAGAAATAGTTAAGTCTACCCCTCCCCCTTCCCTAAAATCATCTTTGGCTTCTGTTTGGAGAAACCAGATGGAACTCCTTGTCAAGAGAAACTCCCAGGGATGGAGTGTGAGTTGATCTTGTCTTTAATGAAGAACTGACCACCATGAACGTAGGAGGGACAAGGAATCTCCCCTTTTTTTTCCCCTTTTCTTATCGACCGAGTTCAGTAAAAACCAAATTTCCATTTTCAACTCGCCTTCCCATCCTCTCTTTTTTCCCCCGTCCCTTTCTTTTACCTTTCACTTCTCTCCCTTCGTGTGATAAGATTGTCATTCTTTCCTGTTTGGTTTCTAACCCCGGGGTCTGGCTGGCTTGCCAAGCCTCCACATTAACCCAATAAGTTGTTATATAAGACAAGACAGGCCACCATGTCCTACAGTTGCTGGTGTGAACACTGCTACACTCAGTGGTTGGCCAGCCACACGTTTTTTGTTTCTTTACTTCCACAGCTACATTAAGGATTTCTTAACCCCTTTCTCTGATTTCCTTAAACCACAGAAAACGGTTGGAGGGACAGGCGAATCTTTTCATCTCAGAGAAGGGTTTGACACCATCTCTTCCAACTAGGGAGATATTCAGATAGATAGATAGATAGATAGACAGACAGGTAGACAGATAGATAGATAGATAGATAGGTGGACAGATAGACAGATGGACAAATAGATATATAGATAGATAAATATATAGAAGATAGATAGATAGATAGATAGATAGATAGAGAGAGAGAGAGAGAGAGAGAGAGAGAGAGAGAGAGAGAGAGAGAGAGAGAGAGAGAGAGAGAGAGAGAGAGAGAGAGAGAGACGGTGAAGGGAATGGCTCCCAGGGAATATTCCAAAAGAGGGTAAATCACTACACTCTACAACCACACACACAGCGTACACACACACACACACACACACACACACACACACACACACACACACACACACACACTACCTTTACCTAACAAGCAATTAATGATCATTAAGAATCACCAGCGTTTTCCACCATCCTTACTGTCACACCTGCTTCAGTGGACAGACAGCTGTTTGCTCCCTGAACACCTGCTGCCTTTTAAACACCTGTCTGATGGTGAACACGCAGACACACGCTTCATGAACTGAAGGATGTACCACTTCAGGATGAAGTGTAGGTAAGTGTACTGATGTACCACATCAGGATGAAGTGTAGGTAAGTGTACTGATGTACCACTTCAGGATGAAGTGTAGGTAAGTGTACTGATGTACCACTTCAGGATGAAGTGTAGGTAAGTGTACTGATGTGCCACTTCAGGATGAAGTGTAGGTAAGTGTACTGATGTACCACTTCAGGATGAAGTGTAGGTAAGTGTACTGATGTACCACTTCAGGATGAAGTGTAGGTAAGTGTACTGATGTACCACTTCAGGATGAAGTGTAGGTAAGTGTACTGATGTACCACATCAGGATGAAGTGTAGGTAAGTGTACTGATGTACCACATCAGGATGAAGTGTAGGTAAGTGTACTGATGTACCACTTCAGGATGAAGTGTAGGTAAGTGTACTGATGTAGCCACATCAGGATGAAGTGTAGGTAAGTGTACTGATGTACCACTTCAGGAATGAAGTGTAGGTAAGTGTACTGATGTACCACTTCAGGATGAAGTGTAGGTAAGTGTACTGATGTACCACATCAGGATGAAGTGTAGGTAAGTGTACTGATGTACCACTTCAGGATGAAGTGTAGGTAAGTGTACTGATGTACCACATCAGGATGAAGTGTAGGTAAGTGTACTGATGTACCACTTCAGGATGAAGTGTAGGTAAGTGTACTGATGTACCACATCAGGATGAAGTGTAGGTAAGTGTACTGATGTACCACATCAGGATGAAGTGTAGGTAAGTGTACTGATGTACCACATCAGGATGAAGTGTAGGTAAGTGTACTGATGTACCACATCAGGATGAAGTGTAGGTAAGTGTACTGATGTACCACATCAGGATGAAGTGTAGGTAAGTGTACTGATGTACCACATCAGGATGAAGTGTAGGTAAGTGTACTGATGTACCACATCAGGATGAAGTGTAGGTAAGTGTACTGATGTACCACATCAGGATGAAGTGTAGGTAAGTGTACTGATGTACCACTTCAGGATGAAGTGTAGGTAAGTGTACTGATGTACCACTTCAGGATGAAGTGTAGGTAAGTGTACTGATGTACCACATCAGGATGAAGTGTAGGTAAGTGTACTGATGTACCACTTCAGGATGAAGTGTAGGTAAGTGTACTGATGTACCACTTCAGGATGAAGTGTAGGTAAGTGTACTGATGTACCACTTCAGGATGAAGTGTAGGTAAGTGTACTGATGTACCACTTCAGGATGAAGTGTAGGTAAGTGTACTGATGTACCACTTCAGGATGAAGTGTAGGTAAGTGTACTGATGTACCACTTCAGGATGAAGTGTAGGTAAGTGTACTGATGTACCACTTCAGGATGAAGTGTAGGTAAGTGTACTGATGTACCACTTCAGGATGAAGTGTAGGTAAGTGTACTGATGTACCACTTCAGGATGAAGTGTAGGTATGTGTATTGATGTACCACTTCAGGATGAAGTGTAGGTAAGTGTACTGATGTACCACTTCAGGATGAAGTGTAGGTAAGTGTACTGATGTACCACTTCAGGATGAAGTGTAGGTAAGTGTATTGATGTACCACTTCAGGATGAAGTGTAGGTAAGTGTACTGATG
The DNA here is from genome assembly GCF_036320965.1 of Panulirus ornatus. NCBI lineage: Eukaryota > Metazoa > Arthropoda > Malacostraca > Decapoda > Palinuridae > Panulirus > Panulirus ornatus. The sequence goes on along the minus strand of NC_092241.1, from coordinate 8,430,239 downwards.
TACCACTTCAGGATGAAGTGTAGGTAAGTGTACTGATGTACCACTTCAGGATGAAGTGTAGGTAAGTGTACTGATGTACCACTTCAGGATGAAGTGTAGGTAAGTGTACTGATGTACCACATCAGGATGAAGTGTAGGTAAGTGTACTGATGTACCACTTCAGGATGAAGTGTAGGTAAGTGTACTGATGTACCACATCAGGATGAAGTGTGGGTAAGTGTACTGATGTACCACTTCAGGATGAAGTGTAGGTAAGTGTACTGATGTACCACTTCAGGATGAAGTGTAGGTAAGTGTACTGATGTACCACATCAGGATGAAGTGTAGGTAAGTGTACTGATGTACCACTTCAGGATGAAGTGTAGGTAAGTGTACTGATGTACCACTTCAGGATGAAGTGTAGGTAAGTGTATTGATGTACCACTTCAGGATGAAGTGTAGGTAAGTGTACTGATGTACCACTTCAGGATGAAGTGTAGGTAAGTGTACTGATGTACCACTTCAGGATGAAGTGTAGGTAAGTGTACTGATGTACCACTTCAGGATGAAGTGTAGGTAAGTGTACTGATGTACCACTTCAGGATGAAGTGTAGGTAAGTGTACTGATGTACCACTTCAGGATGAAGTGTAGGTAAGTGTACTGATGTACCACATCAGGATGAAGTGTAGGTAAGTGTATTGATGTACCACTTCAGGATGAAGTGTAGGTAAGTGTACTGATGTACCACTTCAGGATGAAGTGTAGGTAAGTGTACTGATGTACCACATCAGGATGAAGTGTAGGTAAGTGTACTGATGTACCACTTCAGGATGAAGTGTGGGTAAGTGTACTGATGTACCACTTCAGGATGAAGTGTAGGTAAGTGTACTGATGTACCACTTCAGGATGAAGTGTAGGTAAGTGTACTGATGTACCACATCAGGATGAAGTGTAGGTAAGTGTACTGATGTACCACTTCAGCGCTTGAATGATAGGAGGAGAGATGAGAAGACTGAGTTAACATTTTTGAGCTTAGGGGTCGTACCGTCGTGCTCAAGGGTCGTATACCGTCGTGCTCAAGGGTCGTATACCGTCGTGCTCAAGGATCGTATACCGTCGTGTTCAAGGATCGTATACCGTCGTGCTCAAGGGTCGTATACCGTCGTGCTCAAGGGTCGTATACCGTCGTACTCAAGGGTTGTATACCGTCGTGCTCAAGGATCGTATACCGTCGTGCTCAAGGGTCGTATACCGTCGTGCTCAAGGGTCGTATACCGTCGTGCTCAAGGATCGTATACCGTCGTGCTCAAGGGTCGTATATACCGTCGTGCTCAAGGGTCGTACCGTCGTGCTCAAGGATCGTATACCGTCGTGCTCAAGGGTCGTACCGTCGTGCTCAAGGATCGTATACCGTCGTGCTCAAGGATCGTATACCGTCGTGCTCAAGGGTCGTATACCGTCGTGCTCAAGGATCGTATACCGTCGTGCTCAAGGGTCGTATACCGTCGTGCTCAAGGATCGTATACCGTCGTGCTCAAGGGTCGTATACCGTCGTACTCAAGGGTTGTATACCGTCGTGCTCAAGGATCGTATACCGTCGTGCTCAAGGGTCGTATACCGTCGTGCTCAAGGGTCGTATACCGTCGTGCTCAAGGATCGTATACCGTCGTGCTCAAGGGTCGTATATACCGTCGTGCTCAAGGGTCGTACCGTCGTGCTCAAGGATCGTATACCGTCGTGCTCAAGGGTCGTACCGTCGTGCTCAAGGATCGTATACCGTCGTGCTCAAGGATCGTATACCGTCGTGCTCAAGGGTCGTATACCGTCGTGCTCAAGGATCGTATACCGTCGTGCTCAAGGGTCGTATACCGTCGTGCTCAAGGGTCGTATACCGTCGTGCTCAAGGATCGTATACCGTCGTGCTCAAGGATCGTATACCGTCGTGCTCAAGGGTCGTACCGTCGTGCTCAAGGGTCGTACCGTCGTGCTCAAGGATCGTATACCGTCGTGCTCAAGGGTCGTACCGTCGTGCTCAAGGATCAGAGAACAATACGAGATATTTCGGAACGCTACGCCAAAACCTGATATACGCATCTCCAACGAACGCATGACCACAACCGTATGCATACACACACACACACACACACACACACACTCACACACTCACGGTGCATGACGACCTCCCCTCATTTTCGTGCATGACGCCCTCCATCATATTGCCTGAAACAACGAGGCGATAATGTCTTATTAAAGGCATAAACAGAAGCTCAAAAAAAAAGAGAATACGCGTTTAAATTCGCAATGATTTAAACTTCATGTGTAACTTTAAAAGGTTTCCGGATGAGATGATAAATAGCTTCTGCTCAAAACTCCCTTTCCAGTAGAATTATGATGAGGGATACGTTAATGTCATGTTGTTTTGTCTTCCACTCCCTCTCTACTCCTCGTCTCCCTCTTCCATTTTCTCTCTCTCTTTCCCCTCTTTCTCTCTTTCCTCTTTCGTCTCTTCATCTCCTGGGAAACCAAACGGGAACTTCTTCCCACTCTCATTCTTGAAAAGACTTACCCATCCCTCGTTTTCTTTACCGTTTTTCTTAATACAGTTAATCGTTAATTTCCTCGGACGGTAGGTATTCCATCTTTCTATCCTTCTCCTGTTATTCTCTCCTCTCTCTCTCTCTCTTCCTTTCTCTGTCTCTCTGCTAATCCGTTAATCTGTCTGTCTCTCTGTCTGTCTGTCTGTCTGTCTGTCTGTCTCTCTCTCTCTCTCTCTCTCTCTCTCTCTCTCTCTCTCTCTCCATTGTCTTCTTTACTCCTCTCCACCATTCCTTCCTCTCCCTCTCTCCGTGTCTTACTCTACCAACACCCCGTACCCCACATATTGATCAAGCCCCACCACCTCCTCTCTCTCTCTCTCTCTCTCTCTCTCTCTCTCTCTCTCTCTCTCTCTCTCTCTCTCTCTCTCTCTCTTCGTCTCTTTCTCTCTTTCTTTACCCAATATTTTCCTTCGCCTCGACATTTCCTCCAACTACCTTACCAACCTCTCCCTTCCAAAAGGATTCCGAAATCACAATTCTTCCTCCCACACACAACCAAACCCCACACGCCTTCCCTTAGTTTTCCCGGCTACTTCGTACGCACGTCGGGCCCCCTGTATAGCACATCGTTCCAATTCACTCTATCCCATGCATGCTTTACGCCCTTCTAAATATTCAAGCCCCGATCGCTCCAAACCATTGGCACTCCATCCTTCTGTCACCACTATGGTCGCCAATTTGTGCATATGTGTGTGTGTGTGTGTGTGTGTGTGTGTATGTGTGTGTGTGTATGAGATTATATATTCATGTATGAAGACAGAGCCACACTTCTTGGGAAAGTGTGGTTTTCAACCTGATACATTATTCGCGTCAGTGCGTCCTTATCCCCAAGCACAAGGCGGTATGGACCAGTGTCCTTAAACGCACAAGACCTGGACATTATCTACTGTGATATAAACCCCAAGATCCACACATCCCACACCGAACCTAACCCGTACACTGCCACCACCAACACAGCTCTCTGTAGAAGAGCCACATTGATCTTTATATACACCACAAGGCTCACTCAAATATATTACTGGCAACTGTGATTCCTCTTTTTTCACACTCATCCTCCAGACTTTGTGATAACAGAGTCTAGAGTTCTTTTTTCTTTCTCTTCTCTTTGCCATTTCTGCCTCGGAGAATCACCACGACACACACACACACTCCAGGTCCACCCGTCTCCTCCACCACTCCTCTCACAGACTCCACTCCACTACGCCAACACGTCCACGACTCTCCTTCCATCCCCCCATCACTTCTCTTCCTCACTTCTTCGCCACTGTATCTCGACAACAACGGATCTCCAACAGGACAGGGCCTCTCCAACACCACCACTACCAACGCCACCACCACTAACGCCAACACCAACGCCACCACCACCACGTCGGCAGAGTGCCAGGGGATCGAGTCATGCCCCCTACTGACCTCCTCCCCTCACAACCTGGGCGACATGAGCCAAGTGGGCCAAGCGTCAGGCACTTAACACCCCCTTCCCTCCTCCCCAACCACCACCACACACCCCTCCACTGCACCTCCTCTCCCCACACCTCGCCTTCCTCCTCCCCGCTTCCTTGAGTCTTCTCGCCCTCATGTGTGCCCCCCCCCCCCCCCCACTCCCCAAACGTTCACAGACTTCCTGTCCCCTTCAATAACGGTGTTATGGATTGTTGAATTACGTCCTGGATGAGGTCATGAGGGTGTGTGAGTGTGAGTTCGCCCCTTGCCTCATGGAAGGGTCTCCTCGCTCTCTGTGACATATGATGTGTGGAGTCGACCCCGATAAGACTTGCTTCTCGTCTCCTTTTCACGAAGAAGATTGCCACAGGCGCCTGTGTGTGTGTGTGTGTGTGTGTGTGTGTGTGTGGGTGTGTGTGTGTGTGTGTGTGTGTGTGTGGGTGGGTGTGTGGGTGGGTGGGTGTGTGGGTGGGTGGGTGTGTGAGTGTGTGTGTGTGTGTGTGTATATGTGGGTGTGTGTGTGTGTGTAGATGTAGGTGTGTGTGTGTGTGTGTGTGTGTGTGTGTGTGTGTGTGTGTGTGTGTGTGTGGGTGGGTGTGTGGGTGGGTGGGTGTGTGAGTGTGTGTGTGTGTGTGTGTATGTGTGGGTGGGTGTGTGTGTGTAGATGTAGGTGTGTGTGTGTGTGTGTGTGTGTGTGTGGGTGGGTGTAGGTGTAGGTGCGTGTGGGTGTGTATTCTGTGGCACACTATATCACACAAGTTGAAGAACTATTCCACATGTTGTCGTACCAATCCAAGGCACCTCATACATAATATACTACTCCACATTATACCCTTCCTCAATCATTCCCTGTATATTTCACTGCTACTGCAAATCTCTTACGAAACATGACTATAATCGTATAATCCATATAACCCTTCGAAAATCACTCCTCGTATCATTCCCTCCAACTGGAAATCTTTCACGAAGCGTCTCTATAATAATCGATAAGGTATTCACTCCTCTTCCTCTATGTTCCAAACCTTTATATTCGAGAATGAATGAGTGGGATCCTTCATCGCACACAGGGCAGTAAGTAGCCTGGCGGAACTCTACCTCTATATCACTGTCGACAGTTGATTAGCCACTTGATATATATCATACCACATGAAAGGGCGTAGCATACCTTACTGGTCGTGTACAATGGAATAACATGTAACGAAATTTAGAGAGGTGGGCTGAGGATCCCCTCCAGAGATTCAGTACCTAGATATAAGAGAAATAAGAGAGGTTCACTCGGGGCAACAGCTCTCCACACACACACACACACACACACACACACACACACACACACACACACACACACACATACACACACACACACACAATGTCCTCACCTTTATCAATTTCCTACACTATTACCTTTGATTAACTTTCCCTTCCCCTCTTTCCTCTCTTCCTTCGTCTATCTACACTATCATCATCATCACAACCATCTTCTTCTCCTCATTATTCTCCTCATCCTTTCATTTTCTTCATCTTCTTATCCTTATCGTTTTATCTTGATCTATTGGGTCGAAGACCCTTCATCATCTCATTTCATCTCGCCCTTGGTGTAGCTGTTCCAGACTCAACATAGAGAATCCAAAACAATGAAACAGATCCCTTTTTTTATGAAAACGTAAACAAGTGAAAAAAGATAATAATGTGCGAGAAAATTATGTACGACTACGTGAAGCTGGTTTCCTTTGGTTCATTATATATGCAAAAAAATTTGCATACGTGCAAGCACAAATATGCATGCACACATAATGTAAATATCCAAATTCATACATATATAAAGAGACATACGCAGAGGATGAAAGGCGTGCTTGGAATAGATTGAATTGAAACGATGTGGTATACGGGGATCGACGTGCTGTCAAAAGGCGTGCACGGAAGAGAGTGAATTGGAACTTTGTGGTATACTGGGGTCGACGTGCTATCACTGGACTGAACCAGGGCATGTAAAACGTCTGGGGTAAACCATGGAAAAGTCTGTGGGGCCTGTATTTGGGTGGAAAGGGAGCTGTGGTTTCGGTGCATTACACATGACAGCTAGAGAATGAGTGTGAACGAATGTGGCCATTTTTTTCCGTCTGTTTCCTGGCCGCTACCTCGCTGACGCGGAAAACGGCGATTTTTACCAACCTTTTCATCATTAGTAGACTTTGATATATCAATGAAAACAACCAACTAAATGCTTTACTTTGATACACCGAGATCTTTCATTTATCCCTTTAATTCTCCCCCACTCCACCATTCCCTGTATCATCTGCCTCCTCTAATCACCTCATAACTATGTAATTACCAGGATAATGACTTTGATCCAGAGTAAAGTGTGTGTCGAACTTCTCTCACACCTTTGAAGATTAAACCCAAGAATCTCTAGATCAACTATGAGGGACAATACATATAAATACATATACATATACATATATACGTTTATATGTATATTTGTAAGGTTCATACAGCCGGAAAGATAGGAAAGGAAACTGGTCCAAGGATAACCATATTCTACTCAAACGTGATGGTATAATATTCACTCAAATATAAAAGGTAAAAGAACACACACACACACACACACACACACACACACACACACACACACACACACACATACACACACACATACACACACACACACACACACACATCCATGAACATATATATATATATATATATATATATATATATATATATATATATATATATATATACACATAAATGTTTCGAGTGCTTGTTTCGAAGCAAGGGTTCGAGACTAATCTTAACAGCCATGTCTCAGGAAATGACTCCCAACTTCCAATCTTTCGAAGCTTCACGTAAATGAGCCACAGAGGTTCATTCTTCTCTGAGCCGTCAGTCATGGTTCGGGATTAGGTTTCAATTCTTCAGTCTGGTATCTACATGGACGTGTTAGGTCACCAGGCTCTGTTACCAGGCTCTGTTACCAGGCTCTGTTACCAGGCTCTGTTACCAGGCTCTGTTCCCAGGCTCTATCTCGGGGTGTTTGAAACAGCATCGAATCCCGTATTCCATGCAAGTCTGCCCTCTTAATCCTTTTAGTTGTGGCATTCGATGGAGCGGGGAAGGTAATTTGGCAGTGAGAGCAAGTAGAATATCCGATGGAGTTTCATGGCATGTTGTAGTGAGGAGGTGATGATGAGGTGTCGGGGTTGTAGTGCTGGGTTGTGAGGTGATAGGGAAGGCGAGTTGTGACACTCAGCTGTGGTTTGGTGTGGTATACTGTGAATCTGTGGTGTTATCTATATTCCTTCTAACTTTCACCAGGGATTATCTGTAACGTTTCCCGATATCTTCTGCTATCACAACCTCGAAAGAATCCTCACAACCTCGACAGAACCCTCATAACCTCGAAAGGAGCCTCACAACCTCACAAACATGTTTTGGATAATCACATATTTACCAAATGACGTCCTAGCTTCGTCTCTTCTATGTATATCAACTGACTGTTATATTTCTCTCTTGTGTCTCCCCTGATGATGTGATTATTACACGAAAGTGCACTTGGGGACTTTTCGTGTTTCATTTTCCCCGTGGACTCATAAGAATATATATATATATATATATATATATATATATATATATATATATATATATATATATATATATATATATATCAGTGATATGAATGACTTACAACGTAGCTTTAACATGTCACGAATTTCAAAATTTTCCCTCTACCCAGAGATTTTGAAGATGGGAGGGGGGAGGGAGCAAATTAGGGGGGGGGGGCGGATCTTAAGAAAAGAGAGGCATCTGGGGAGGGGAGGGGGGGGACGTCTTGTTGACCCTGTCCTATGTTGGCGTAAGATAGAGAGAGAGAGAGAGAGAGAGAGAGAGAGAGAGAGAGAGAGAGAGAGAGAGAGAGAGAGAGAGAGAGAGAGAGAGACGCAGGGAAGGCTGGAAATCAACCAGATTCTGTGATGATACACCTGTATGAACAGCGGCTTGGGACACACACACACACACACACACACACACACACACACACACACCCAGCAGAGGCGTTACTGACCATGACCCTTGCCAGCGACCGTTGCTCAAGGCGATCAACAGGCTCTCGTGCTGTCGACTGTAATGTAAACACAACGACTAAACACCAGGGCAATCCAGCTAAACCCCCTGGCTGGACTCACAGAGATGCGAACCCCTGTATGATCTCGCATAGGTGTAGTATGCATGAAGTTTGGGCATAGTAAGCCACAGTAGTCCATCACCTCCCTGCTCCTGTGTGGAGCGCAGCCTCGAAGGTGTAGGACCCCAGTGCAAGGGGGTTCTAGGGTTGTATGATGATGATGATATTGATCATGATAATAATAATAATAATAATAATAATAATAATAATAATGATAATAATAATAATGATAATACTCTTACTACTACTTCTACTACTACCACTACTACTACTAATACTTCTACTACTATTACAACTACTAATGATAACAAAAATGATAATAATAATAATAATAATGATAATAATAATGACAATAATAATAATAATAGCAACAATGATAACAATAATAATAATAATAATAATAATGATAATGATGATAATAATAATAATAATAATAATAATAATAATGATAATAATAATAATAATATAATAATAATAATAACAGTGATACATATGGTGAGGATTTGCTCACCACGAATGAGACCAAAGCAACAGAATTCATCAAACTCTCAAGAATTCAAAAGACTTTGTGTACAACATGATAAGTGAGAACGCATCTGTATTACGTAGTTATACTCGTGTGTGTGTGTGTGTGTGTGTTGGTCATTAATTTGAAGCTATGGATCACTCTGACTGTTCGAATTCACTGGGGGTAATTTTTAAATTTTTCTCTTCCGTTCACAGAGTTAATTTGCTGATTGGCAAACGTTTTTCCTTAATTCTGGGATTAATTTAGGAGAGGACCCTCCCCCCGGCCTTCACTCGCTGATGAATTCACAGCACGTTTTTAAATATCCGTTCGTGGAACTAGAAGAAAAAAAAAAAAAGGAGAATTTCCCTCAACATGTAATGCGTTTAATGAAATGTGTTGTAAATTTCCGTGGTGGAGTGGTTAGCGTTGCCGTGTGTTAATCATCACGCTCAGGCTCGCCAGGGTTCGAATACTGGACAGGGGAGGTGGCTCACAGGAAGCCCAGCTGTTCATCTTCGTCTCGAGGCTGGTCGATGAATGGGTACCTACATATATATATATATATATATATATATATATATATATATATATATATATATATATAATATATATATATATATATATATATATATATATATATATATATATATATATATAATTCCATCCACTCCTGCTGCTCTGCCACACTCCATCTCACGCAAGGTTTTCACTACTTCCTCACTTTTCACCATGTCCTTTAGGTGCTAATGGAATTCAATACAATAGTGGATGATGTGGCAATTACTGTGTATATCTAGAAGGAATTTGAGGGCCCCAAGTGTATATGAATATGCGGGAAGAACTATGATTGGTGACTGGAAACGCTTGGTTAAACTAAGGTGAATATACAAACGTATACGGATGAGTGAAGTTGGTGGTCATCGAGCATTACTTTACCGTTTGCTAATTGATAGGCGTGCAAAGGAGAGGTTGTTGGAGGTGAACGTGCTGAAAGAGGCGGGAAATGGGATGTCGGATCACTTTTTGAGGTACATTTAGGAAAAGACGAAACGACGTGTGGGCGGGGAAGGGAGAAATCCAAAACGACCTTCGAAAAGAGGCCTCACAGTGCAGTGATAAGAAGAGGGTCTGAGTGAAACTGGCATAGACGAAGAGCAGGTAAAAAGCGTGGTATGCAGAAGGTGGACTGAGCACACCTGCTCAACAGAGCACACTTGTTTCCCTACGCACACGTTTTCCCACACATAACTTCGTTCTCCAGCATATTGGCTCGACAGCGCACTTGTTCCACGCTGACGATATTTCCCAACACATCTGGTCGCCAGCACTTAAATGACTTACCCAGGGCGTGACGACAATCCATCCATCTGTCGCCCAGTACCGAGTGATCAAGGTGGTGTTGCTACAGCTACCGCCAAGGAAATAGAAAGGCTGACTGATTATCCCTAGTGTTAAAGGAGAGTCAAAACAAACCACGTAACTCATGCATTTCGCACGTAACAAAGAAAGAAACGAACGGTGTGTTCTTGTGCTAGAAATTCCTCTCCCCCCAAAAAAGAAAAAAATGCTTTGCGTGATATAGACTTGTGTTTCCTGAGTGATATCTAAACGCCAAATGATATGATTTGTGATTTGATATATCTATCTATTTATCTATCAATCAGAGAAGGGGGCCAGGTGAGGATAATCACTTAAAGGTCCAGTCCTCTGTTCTTAACGCTACCTCGCTAACGCGGGAAATGGCGAATGGTTTGAAAGAAAGAAAAAGAAATATATATATATATTTTTTTTTTTTTTTTTTTTTTTTTATACCTCGTCGCTGTCTCCCGCGGTTGCGAGGTAGCGCAAGGAAACAGACGAAAGAAATGGCCCAACCCCCCCATACACATGTACATACACACGTCCACACACGCAAATATACATACCTACACAGCCTTCCATGGTTTACCCCGGACGCTTCACATGCCTTGATTCAATCCACTGACAGCACGTCAACCCCTGTATACCACATCGCTCCAATTCACTCTATTCCTTGCCCTCCTTTCACCCTCCTGCATGTTCAGGCCCCGATCACACAAAATCCTTTTCACTCCATCTTTCCACCTCCAATTTGGTCTCCCTCTTCTCCTCGTTCCCTCCACCTCCGACATATATATCCTCTTGGTCAATCTTTCCTCACTTTCCTACATATATATATATATATATATATATATATATATATATATATATATATATATATATATATATATATATATATATATATTGCTGACGTGAAAAATACATTATCTCAAAATGTCATGTTTTGGAACTATATCTTTTTTCACATTTTTATTAAGCAGACACGTGTCTTCTACGCCTTTTTTCTTTCTCATTTTTTTTTAAATCTGGGTAAAGATAATTCCACACACAGATTAAGAGCTTCTACCTCTCCTCCTATTGTAACAAAAGCAAATGGATTTATATATATGATTTTTTTTTTGCCCTCCCCTCCTCACTCCTCATTTTTCAACGTTAATGTTTGCTTGTGTTTTGATAATCCTTCCAAGAATTATACTTTTTGATTATAATTCTCTTTTCTCTCGGGATTATCAGACAGGCATACCAGCTGCGATCACCGTGGTAACATCTCACATGTATGTGTGGAGGGACACAACAGCTTAATACAACAACCAAAAAAAAAACACAACCCAGAGATTACATTTACATTCTGAGCAGTTCTTCATTACCAACAACATTACCCGGTCTCTACAACAACAACAACACCCGGTCTCTACAACAACAACAACACCCGGTCTCTACAACAACAACAACACCCGGTCTCTACAACAACAACCACACCCGGTCTCTACAACAACAACCACACCCGGTCTCTACAACAACAACAACACCCGGTCTCTACAACAACCACATCCGGTCTCTACAACAACAACAACACCCGGTCTCTACAACAACAACCACACCCGGTCTCTACAACAACAACCACACCCGGTCTCTACAACAACAACACCCGGTCTCTACAACAACAACCACACCCGGTCTCTACAACAACAACACCCGGTCTCTACAACAACAACAACAACACCCGGTCTCTACAACAACAACACCCGGTCTCTACAACAACAACCACACCCGGTCTCTACAACAACAACAACATCCGGTCTCTACAACAACAACAACACCCGGTCTCTCCAACAACAACAACACCCAGGGTCGAGATAAACAACCACATCCGGTGCAGGGAAATTTTCCAGGAACTGATAAGAATCCAACACTCGTTTATGCAACTCGATTTCATTTCCGATCGTCGAAGATGTTACAATAAAGACGTCATCACCTTGTTACGCACGTGGCAAACCAGGTCATTATCCCAACGTACCCAGACCGTGAAGTCCTCTCTCTCTCTCTCTCTCTCTCTCTCTCTCTCTCTCTCTCTCTCTCTCTCTCTCTCTCTCCAATTCGAGCACGATGCTCATACAGTCTTATGGTTGTTAAGGGGGGAGGAGGGAGGAAGATGGAGTAGCGAGGGACAAGATGGAGGGGAGGGACAAGATGGAGGGGAGGGACAAGATGGAGGTGAGGGGAGGGACACTCTTCCTCCCTTCCTAATGAAGAAGGAATGAAGAGAAGGTCTTCTTCGGACGGTACTGGGGAGGAGGTGTTGTGAGGGAGGGAGGGGGGGAGGGGGTCCTTCTTGCTCTCCCCAGCTGGTGAGGTAGGACACAGGGACTCTCCCCAGCTGGTGAGGGGTGGGTAGAGGGGCTCTCCCCAGCTGGTGGAGGGAGAGGGCAGGAGCTCTTCCAGTTGACAAGGGAGAAGACAATGCCTCTCCCTAGCTTTGTGAGGTAGAGAAAAGAGGCGGTTCTCTCAGTTGGCAAGGGAGACGATAATATCTCTCCCTCCCTTGTGAGAGTAGCTCTCCCAGTTGGCAAGGGAGAGAAACCAACCTCTAAGGGAGGATGAACAGACAGATGGTTGCACTGCCGGCCAGGGAGGCCTCGACCAGCATGTCAACATTTCTCTTTACATCACCAACACAAGTGATGTCAGACACATTAATGTCTCATACTATTCAAACTGTTGATGTCAAAATCTAATGTCTATTTCTATCAAGATTACCAACGTCAAAATCCCATGTCTATATCTCGTGTCAAAATCATGTCCCTGTTACCATTAGAATCACCGTTACCCAATGCTAAAAACGGGTAACTGTTGATTTCCAACAGATCCCTCAGGCCTTCTGGTCAACGTAAAAAAAAAATATGAATCAATAATTGATCTCCAAAATGGAATCACTTAACAGATGAACTACACAACAGCCCTATAACAATCACTACTCCTCGTTACTCCTGTACATGAATGATATATGTGTGGGATGAATATACTTGAATATATCTTATGGATGAGTCGTGATATGCTGACACGCTCATACCAACAGAGACAGCTGGTCAACAGGTGTCCAGGCCACACGGTAACACCTGGTGCGAGAAACGCTTTAATAGCACAGGTGTCATAATGACGTCAAGAACAGGTATACCACAGCTGTCCAATACATGGTGACTTTAATCGTTCATGACCTGTATATGACCTGTATATGACCTGTCATACCTCGAAGGTTCTCAAGCGAGTAATTAGTCGACCATCGTTAACTGCCCTACAAACTAAGCTGGCTGCTCGACAAACTAAGTAACTACCTAATTAACTAAATGGCTAAGTAACTGACTGATTGGCTAAGTGACAAACCAGTAAACAAACCAATTGACGAACTAGTAGTCTAGGTAGCTAACTAACTAACTAGCAAACAAGCTATTCGGCTGACTGACTGACTGATATACTAACTGGCTAACTACCTAATTAACTGCCTAACTGGCTAACTACCTAATTAACTAACTAACTGGCTAACTACCTAATTAACTGCCTAACTGGCTAACTACCTAATTAACTAACTGGCTAACTACCTAATTAACTAACTAACTAACTTACGAACTCAATAACTGACTAACTACCTAACTGGCTAACCACTCATATAACTAAGCCATCCAATCAACGAACGAACCAAAACACAAGTAAACTAACCACCTATCTAACAGCTCACTCACTAACTCACCCCATACCATTTTCAGTCTCTGTACTGTGGATTGACAGTCGACCATCCCTGAATGAAAAATATTAAGCTTAAGCTTAAGCATATGGACGATGTAAAGGAATAGATACGAAAGCTGCTGGTGTCTACCGCATGATTCAAAATACTTTTGTACATTCATCCGGGTACTAACATGTGTTGCTGGAATACAGTGTTAGGTGTGTTCGCTGTAAGAGCAGATGTTCTTGGCACGGAATGTCCCACATGGTCAGTGAAGTTATGGAATGAAGCACTTTAGTCTACGTACAGAATGCTGGTGATTTTCGACACAGGAGTTCGTTTTTATATCATAATTCATCTGTCTTATCTCTTATCTTCTCATGCTTCGGTATATAGCGAGGTATTATAGGTGTGTGTGTGTGTGTGTGTGTGTGTGTGTGTGTGTGTGTGTGTGTGTGATTTTTCTACTTAAGGTTACGTGTTTCTACATACACTCAAGGGGTTTTAAACTCCTAAAGTCCATCTGTTATATCTGTACTTAACGTCAAAAAGTTCTCAGAATTTTCCAATGGTGGTCCCATCTACTTCCTCTTGTATTATCTCCTTCAACGGATCCACAATGGTTTTTGATGATGAAATAATACTGTCTCACGCAGCTACTCATGGCTTTCTGTTATGTCCTCTCTTTATCTTCAAAGAACTCCTTATTTCTTAAATACAATCGTCTTGTCCTGGGAATTTCTTTGTGGTCAGCTGATGTTCTGTTGTCCTCTTCTTACTAACCTGCTTTCCTCTATAATAAACCCACTCAGGTTTGAACACCATCCCTGCTGTATTCCTAAGGGGACCATTTCCAGAAACGCTTTATCTTTCCCTCAAGTGAGGACAACTGATAATTCCAGCACATTTCACCTGGGCGTTTTCATCTCTTCTTTACAAACGTCGTGTTAAGGACGTGGCTTTTTATACGCGAGTAGCCCCCTTAGGAGGGAGAGAGGGAGAGAGAGAGAGAGAGAGAGAGAGAGAGAGAGAGAGAGAGAGAGAGAGAGAGAGTATAGGACGTCACAGACCATGTAACATTTCTTCCTCGTAGCGTCATGTCTGTAAACACACCTGTGGAGCAATGATTACTTTTTTACCTTTTTCTTTTTCTCTTTTCCAATTACGATTTTATTTTTTTTATATTTTCTTTTCATCCGAGATGATCTAGATTGGGGCATATTTAGCCCGTGCCATGTCGGTCACTACATATATAAAAGAAATATGAGTAATTAAAAGAATTTTCTTAATGTAATCAACGCTCAATGTAATTAACTTTAAGTTGTCATTTTCAACAGCATCGAAGACATTAACCCGATCCATTTTTTGAAGACACCTTTACCTAACATGATCATTATGGTCATTATCTGCACCATTAGATGGTTATGGTACATATTCCATTAAGTACCATTCTATTCCCTGAGACACATCTAAATGTCTGTAATCTTCAACGCTTCCTAAGAATCAAAGAATAATCTCAAAATTTTTCCAAATCTCTCTCAACTCTTCTCTTGTTCTCGTGTGTCCTTTGGGCCTCTCTCTCTCTCTCTCTCTCTCTCTCTCTCTCTCTCTCTCTCTCTCTCAAACGTTTTCCAAATCTCTCTCAACTCCTCTCTTGTTCTCCTGTCTCCTTTGGGCCTCTCTCTCTCTCTCTCTCTCTCTCTCTCTCTCTCTCTCTCTCTCTCTCTCTCTCTCTCTCTCTCTCAATTATCTATCTATCTGTCTATCTATCCTTCTTCCATTCCTACTCAGTCATCGTAAATATCTCCTGATTAAGTTGGATAAGAATATCTGATTTCCATTTCCAATCCATCAGGCGGAGCCATAACTTACAACTTTCCCTCTTCATCTACAACTCCCAGTTGTATGGTGGTCGATGCTTGTGATATTCTTCCCTTAACCCCACACCACAACCTGGGAAACTCTGTAACATTAACTGGAGAACCACTTTCGTGACCTGGATGACCTTCTTATCGTTATCTACTCCTTCGTGACCTGGATGACCTCGTCATCGTTATCTGCTCCTTCGTGACCTGGATGACCTCGTCATCGTTATCCATTTCTCGACTGAGGTCGACGTCTCCTGGAAGGGTCAGTGGGTCGACGTCTCCTGGAAGGGCCAGAGAGTCGACATCTCCTAGAAGGGCCAGAGGGTCGACATCTCCTAGAAGGGCCAGAGGGTCGACATCTCCTAGAAGGGCCAGTGGGTCGACATCTCCTGGAAAGGCCAGAGGGTCGACGTCTCCTGGAAGGGCTAGATGGTCGACATCTCCTGGAAGGGCTAGATGGTCGACATCTCCTGGAAGGGCCAGAGGGTCGACATCTCCTGGAAGGGCTAGATGATCGATGTCCCCTGGAAGGGCCAGTGGGTCGACGTCTCCTGGAAGGGCCAGAGGGTTGACATCTGGAAGAGCTATATGGTCGACGTCTCCTGGAAAAAGCGTCTGGCTCCTAACTGGAAGTGACAACCGGTACTTTGGCACTTCCCCCTCACACACACACACACACACACACACACACACACACACACACACACACATACCCTCTGGGGATGACAGACCTTCGCTGCCATGGCAACACAGGTCATGTGCCCCTAAGGCCAAACAGTCTGGTTATATCCAGCCATTACATAACCTGTATTTCCACTCGCAACACCTCAGTAATCATTAAGTAGTAATCATCGGTTGTAATCATCAGTTGTAATCATCAGGAGTAATCATCGGTTGTAATCATCAGTTGTAATCATCAGGAGTAATCATCAGTCTACATCAAGTCACACTGACGACTGTTGATGATCACGAACTAGCATCATGGTTTCAAACAGCTCTATAGAAGATCTCGCTCTTCCTATAGACATGAAAGAGCTCTAGGAACTGCTCGTTCATCTTGTAGTTCTTTTGCCTCTAGGTCTATTAACTGTCTGGGTCACAGAGCCTGACAACAACATCATTCTGTGTCACTACACAAATGGGTCATTCCTGAAAACGTTCTTCCGGTGTTCAAGACAGTGCTATGACACGCCTCGTCTGTACATATTGGTCGTTGCACCTACCATGGTCATTACGATCGTGAAACTTAAGCTACTATTAAATCCACTAATTGAAAAAAACGTCTTTAAATACCACTTCAGGTCTAAAGAATAGTTCTAGCACCATATGTACTCTCGCTATATATATATATATATATATATATATATATATATATATATATATATATATATATATATATCTTTTTCTTTCATACTATTCGCCATTTCCCGCATTAGCGAGGTTAGCGTTAAGAACAGAGGACTGTGCCTTTGAGGGAATATCCTCACCTGGCCCCCTTCTCTGTTCCTTCTTTTGGAAAATAAAAAAAAAAAATGAGAGGGGAGGATTTCCAGCCCCCCGCTCCCTCCCCTTTTAGTCGCCTTCTACGACACGCAGGGAATACGTGGGAAGTATTCTTTCTCCCCTATCCCCAGGGATAATATATATATATATATATATATATATATATATATATATATATATATATATATATATATATATATATATATACATAAAGTGAATATTCATTTGACATATTTCGTGGACACTCGGGCATCGCATCGTCTGGCAGCAACGTGTGTCGGCAGTATTTTCCAATCTACGGCAGGTACCACCTTCATCTACATGTATTTTGGAGTACATATGAATATTACATGAATAAATGATGACGATGTAGTGACCAGAACTCACGACAAACGACCAAACAGCCTAATTACCATATATGATATGTTCAGCTTTCCCTAATGGGTCGGTACCATGTTTACATATTACGTTTTATATATATATATATATATATATATATATATATATATATATATATATATATATATATATATATATATATATATATATATATATATTGGCTTAACCTTATGTGTACACACACACACTAACCTAAAGCCGGGTGTCCATTTAAGTTTTTTGCAATACTTTTTTATGCAAATTCTCTGAAGTTTTTTGTTTGTCTGTGTGTGTGTGTGTGTGTGTGTGTGTGTGTGTGTGTGTGTGTGTGCGCGCGTCTTGTTGCCAAGCTACGATATCTGGCACAGACAAGAACATGGACTACATTTCAGACCAATTATTCCTCTTAGATGTTTTATAGAAGGGTCAGTTGACCTTTGAACTTCCTGGTGCCCCAAATACTCTTGACCTTTAACATGCATCTAAACACCTGAGATACACAGAGTGTCGTAATCAGTGTTACACAGGTGACCTTATTCTTCATTATCTTTCTATGCCTCGTTATTAGCCCACAGGTTCAAAGTTCATTTCAACGACCCTTTGTTATAACATAGAAATTCGTCTCAGTAATGTACATTCATCGCCCGTTTGAAATTGGCATAGATTCAGTTTACGTACACGATGCTGAAACACTAACCAACATATTAGGTTTTAGGGTGATATATCTACGTTGCTATATGGCTATATAACTTATAATACCAACGTTGTCCATATAAGGAAATAAATGCCAATGACGTACACGAACAGCATGATTGTCACTCTATGTTCGAGTAACTTTAGTTGCTGTTAATTTCCACTCCATTGCACCAGTCCTCACCACACACGTGTCAAAGAATGAGTGTGTGTGTGTGTGTTTGTGTGTGTGTGTGTGTGTGTGTATGTGTGTGTATGTGTGTGTGTGTGTGTGTGTGTGTGTGGAATGGACCCCAGTCATAATGCAATGGTCCAGCTCTTTTTCTCCCTTTCTCTCTCTATATCTCTCTATCTTTCTCCCCACCCCTCCCGTCTCTCTCTCTCTCTCTCTCTCTCTCTCTCTCTCTCTCTCTCTCTCTCTCTCTCTCTCTCTCTATCTATCTATCTTTCTCTCGTTCTCCTCCTCATATACTGGACTGCCTCCCTCTGGTACCAAGGTCTGAGGCAGAGGAGATGGACGTTGCCACATCAGTAAGCAGGACCCAGATGAGGAGCCGGTGCTATAAACAACGTCTCTTACGAGCATTTACATCACAGGCGAGGGTTCGCGTGGCCCCAACACACACACACACACACACACACACACACACAGAAGGTCACCAGTGTACTTGACCTGGATCCTACACATTGTTCGTCGACCACCACATCATTGTCTTCTTCTCCTCCCCTTTTTCTTTCCCCCCCCCTTTTATTTCTATTTGGATTCTTCTTTCCTGAAGTTATCATCTCGATGGCTATAGAGTACCAAGACAAGATGAGGGAGAGGGGGACCTGTATCTAATAAGACGTTTTCGATCCTCAGTCCCGATCAGATCCTATGGCTAACGAAAGGGAAAAAAATAGACTTAGACGATAACCAATAGACTTCTTTCGTTCCTGAATCGTATATATATATACACACTCAAGGAATCTATGCTTTATACAAAGAGTTGAACCCTATATCTCAATTCTATCATACACATGCAATACGTCGAGTTGAACGCCATATCTCAATTCTTTCATACATATGCAATACGTCGAGTTGAACCCCATATCTCAATTCTTTCATACACATGCAATACGTCGAGTTGAACGCCATATCTCAATTCTATCATACACATGCAATACGTCGAGTTGAACCCCATATCTCAATTCTATGATACACATGCAATACGTCGAGTTGAACGCCATATCTCAATTCTATCATACACATGCAATACGTCGAGTTGAACGCCATATCTCAATTCTATCATACACATGCAATACGTCGAGTTGAACGCCATATCTCAATTCTATAATACACATGCAATGGACGTGAACATGAAATTCAACACACGTGATGTATTTAACACAGAGGAATTGAAAACCCTCTCTAAGTATGTGTAGTCCCTACACTCGCTCCTTAAGTCCCTGTATACACAAACACGTGTTCACAGACACGTGTGTTATGCGAGACAGACACTCAAGTGGTCTGTGTGAAGCGAGGGCAGTTGACCATGGTTCTCCCATTGGCTGGTTCGAGGTGTCATTACCAACATTAATTGCTCCACCACATAATATATTCGGGTCGCTGACAGTATGTCATAAGCTTGCATAAGCACCTGGCATTCAATGGCCAAGGTTCAGCTCTCTCTCTCTCTCTCTCTCTCTCTCTCTCTCTTTCTGCCTCAACCCCCACACGTGATCTGCTGGCATTCCATCCACAAAACACACAATCTCTCCATCACACACACACACACACACACACACACACACACACACACACACACACACACACAACAACAACACAACAACACGTGACTCATACGTCTCATTCTTCGCTAACTCTACGTGTTTACTTACGACAGACGTAAGGCGTTAATCCTACCTTTGCGTCAAGCTACCGTCGCAAGGGAAAGCAAGAAGTGAGCAAGTCCTCTCTCTCTCTCTCTCTCTCTCTCTCTCTCTCTCTCTCTCTCTCTCTCTCTCTCTCTCTCTCTCCTCCACTGCCAGGGGGTCGTACCGAAGACGGAAAACCTAGTTTTACGGCAGGTATCATGCGGATTCTTCGAAGTTCAAACATCTAAGGCAGTATGATGATAAAATGGCTACGTACAGCAACACTATGAGAAAGTTCAAGTTGTTTACGACTTCCGTGGCTGTATATGAAGTCATGTATGACCCCCCCCCCATGACAGAGGGATGGGTTTATCTTTTCTATGACACTCACGGCGATATATGAAGACATTTCTGAGAAATATGACAGTGTATGACAGTGTATGACAGTGCACGCATGATAATAGTGTGTCAAGTTATGTATGACACATATGACTACATATATGGCCATTTATGGTACCCCTCCCTTGACTGTAGATAAGTGTATGACAAGCAATCATTACGCTGCATTGAGCCATGACAGGCAT
>NC_092241.1:8389568-8404568 GCF_036320965.1 Panulirus ornatus | reverse complement strand
GTCATGCTGCGCCACAGCAGTCATGCTGCCTCACTCGTATCATACCTCCACCACCTGCAGAAAATGCTGCTAACATGCACATGCAAGCGCAGGTCAGGTTAGGCAACCAGCGCTTGAGCGGGGTCAACCCAGTGCTTGAGCGCAGGCATGCAAGATGAGAGGGAGGGGAAGGGGAGGGGAAGGGGAGGGGAAGGGGAGGGGAGTTGGGAAGGGGAGAGGAAGGGGGGGTGAAGGAGAATACGTCGGAGGATCGATACGCGAGAAGTCAAGGACAAGCAGGCAGACGCCAGTGTGTGTGTGTGTGTGTGTGTGTGTGTGTGTGTGTGTAACTTGCCTTTTTTTTTGTACTTTACGGGGGGGGGGAGGGGTGAAGAAGGGAGGGAAGGGGGGGGAGTTCTACATTCGTGAGGGGGCCCAAGCCGGCCCCCTTCTCCTCCTCCTCTCTCCTCCTCCTCCTCACTTCTTGAAATGTCTCTACTGTTATTTTCTTTTTTTTTTTTTTTTGCAACGTTACATAATGCTGGCTACATTAACAAACTTCCACGCCTCATTTTCTTCCATTCGTCCACCACTGTTCCCTCACGCGATGAAAGTGTCTCTTTCCATGTGTCTTTTTTTTTGTACCGAGTTTCTTGCATAATTTCATGCTATGGTCTCTGGTTGTTTTAAACCTTCCGTCTGTTTTATTGCCTACGTCAAGACACTGGTTTAAGAACTTAAAAAGATGTGCTCAGGTCACCGCTTACTTGTCTCTCTTCCGTGGTGGACAAATTTATGGCTTCTAGACTTTCCCTGTGACTCATGTGTCTCTTAATTCTGATACCATCTTTGTCGCTCTCCTTTGGACCTTCTCCATTGGTTCTCTCTGATTCTCTCAGTGTGGAGACCAAATTTCAGAAACATAAACTACTTCTGGCCTTATATACGCAGTGACTAAGTTTCTGGACACTACCTCATCAATGTACCTAAAATCGATAATGATATTTGCCAGCAAGACACACAATTTGGTCTTTTTTTTTCTTTCCACACACCCTCCAGGGTGGAGCTCTGGCGACGGGTTAGGGGACAGTGTCGACTCCCAAGTCCCTCCACCAAACACACACACACCACTTGCTGTTGGACAATAGTCAGTCATACCGAGGCGTTTCATTGTGATTCATCCCATTATTCTACATTTACTGTGGTTGCATTTCATCAACCATTCACCATACCACCTTTGGAGTTAGTTTAGGACCCCTTGTTAGCTGCATGGAGTCTTTATTACCATTTGTTTCCATCTGCATGGCATCATCTGCAAATACATTCATGTTAGTCCAATTCTTTTGGCATAAAGTGCAATGGTCTCAGGGATAAGCCTTGAGGAACGCAATGTTTAACCACAATACATATCGAGAGGGCGCCTCAGATGAGTCCTTTTGTTCCCTTCCACTAAAGTATATTTCTATCCATCTGAGGACTCTTCTCCTCGCTTCTTCTTGAAGATCTAACAACGCCAACCTCCTGTGCGGAACTGTGTCAAAGGCTTTCTGGCAACCCAAGAACATACAATCCACACATCAGTTTTGTCTATATTGAAGCTCACACTCTCTTGGACTTCTAGTATGTTAGTTCTCGGTAATCTCATTTCCCTGGATCCATGTTGTCCCTTGCTGAGGTAGATTTTCTCTGTACAATGACTCATCCATTTGCTTTATGATAATCTTTTCCAGTGTTTCACAGGCCAACCTAATCAGAAAGGAGAGGTCTATAGTCCAGCACAATTTCCCAGTCTCCTTTCTTTAAAGATAGGCACGACATTTGCTTATTTCCATTCCCTTAGCACTACACATTTACTTCAATGACATAATAAACATTGTTTTAAGCTGTCTATGAAACACATCTGCACACTTTCTTGGCACATAAGGAAAGCCTTGATCAAAACCTTGAGCCCCAATATGGGTCAAAGCATTTTAGCAAATCAGCTTATGCCATTTCGAGCAATTTCAGTGGATTTCAAGATCCCCTCCCCATCCCACCTCGCTGATGATGGGGGTGTCAGTGTCTTTCACTGAAAACACTCTTACACTTGTCATGTATAGTGTGCTGGTGTGTAGATTACAAGGCTATTAATGATAATTAGAATAATCTTAATAATAACAACATATATTATGAGCTTAGGCAGAAAATAATGCCTTGAAATGCAAATAACATTCGGGTTTTATGTGATGATAAGAAATGGAAATTACATTCTGCTGTAACTCTCTGGGATGAGCCTGAACAACAGATAAGTTTCATGAGTATGTATAGGCACATATGTGTAAGTGCACACTGGCTTGTATACATATGTAAGCCTGTGTGTGTGTGTGTGTGTGTGTGGGTCACACGTGTGTGTGTGTGTCTGTGTGTGTATAATAAAATGAATAAAAGAACGAACGTGTTATTGCATTCTGGTAAGCCATTCAGCTGAAATATACATCTGAGAAATTACAGAGTTGTGTGTGTGTGTGTGTGTGTGTGTGTGTGTGTGTGTGTGTGTGTGTGTGTGTGTGTGTTTCCCGGTTCAATATCACTCAATGACCGACGTAAAGCTGAGTGAGTAAGGTAAGCAACTTGTTTACTTGCTGTTTACCTTAGTTTCGTAACCCTTAGTGGCGCATCAAATTGTCCACATTCTTGTTCTGTTTTTTTTCCTTTTTCGCCAACCCCTTGTTGGAGCTTCCCATCCCTCGCTCTGAAAATGGAAGCAGAAATGGGACAGCCGTATGTAGCGACACATTACGGCCCCCGTGGAAGACGCACACACGCAGGCAGGGAGGCAGTCAGCTTGGAATCAATAAACTCAAAATATAGCAGCGGGCGGGCCGGCTGGCTGGACCACAGAGGGCCAACCCGATGGTGGCCTTCACTTAGGCACTGCTTGCAGAATGGGGGCCATATTAGACCAGGCATCATATTCAGAGAGCACACACACACCTCCCCTTTCTCACTCTCTCCCTGACATGATGTACTCCTCTCCCTCCCTCTAAGTCTCCTCTCTTCTCCTCTCCCACTCCCTCACACAAACACGCGAAGCAGAAGATAAAGGGGGAAGAACGAGAGAGAGGGAGGGAAGGGGGGTAAAAAATAAATATAAGGGCACGAAACGTAATCTTCGTCACCCTCAAAATAACCCACAGGGGCGCCAACCTGTGCGCGCTGCGTTAAAGCTGGTGTATCAGACGGCCTGGGCCAGCCAGAGGGACGGGCAAGCAGACCAGACGTAAGAGCGCGGACCCACATTGGACCCTGGGACACTCACTGCCTGCGTCCTCATGCACGCCCCTCACCCGCCACGCCGCCACACATGCAGCACCACGCCCGACCGACCACCTCCTCCTCCTCCTCCTCCTCTCCCTCCCTATCCTCCCCATGTCTCCAGACACACACACACACCCCGTCCCCCAGGCCCGGCTTTCTCCCCTTCCCGTCTGCTTGTGCTAGCTCATGGTATACCTTCCACCCACGAACGGCGTCGCTCGTTTCTTGTCTGTGCTTTGAGCTTTCTCACCATCTTGTATCTGTCTCCTCCTAAGACGTGCGTCCTTTTTTCTTTCCCATTCAATTACTTCTCTTCCACCAAAACCCCCCACCAAACACACCCGTTGCTTGCCTATACGATCCACTACGCCACCAATCACGTACCACATACTCGCCATTCTGATCCACCAGTCCACCACAATCTTTGAAAACCTACAGCTACACTTGACGCAACTCGACGCCTTTTCCACCAACACCACCACCCACCTACCTGAACCTACCCACCTAACGAGCCATCCAAACAACCACGACCTAACGAGCCTGTTAGTCTCATCATTGTGGAGACGAATGCATCTTTGGCGGCACAGACACACACGCCTCGCCTATGCGGCACCACGCCTACGAGCTCGCTGCTTGGCGCACACGCAACCACGCCTTCGTACGTGTTACTCCAGCCCACGCGCCACCACACTTCCGCGCCACAGTCCCTCTAGACTATCTATCACATTTATATCATCCACGAGCCGGCATTACTACTACTACAACAACTGGAAGCCATTGATCATGAACGCCTGCATGTCTTTGTACCTGCACGCAAGCACACGCCATGCAAGCACACTGCATGCAAGCACACGCTATGCAAGCACACGCCATGCAAACACATAAATAAAAGGTCACTTCATGTAGTCACAATACATATGTATAGGTATACCAAACATACAAGCACAGCCTACATGCAAACACACCAAACATACAAGTCCACTTACATGCAAGCACACCTACATACAAACCCACTTACATGCAAGCACACCTACATACAAACCCACTTACATGCAAGCACACCTACATGCAAGCACTCCAACGCACCATCAAGCCTCAACTCTCCAAGGACCAAAACGTATCAAAGTTCACGCATGTTTTGTGCAACACTGCTTGCTATTCCTCCCCTTCCTCTCTCCATCACACATTATTATTATTGTGTTACATTCTACCTTCTTCACCCAAACTGCTTAACACATCCTAAGGTTTCTTTTTTTTTAAACGAATGAAACGCACAGGAAACTATGTTTCCTTTCTCAGACACGTATCAGAATAGATGAACAAAGATAGATAGATAGATAGATAGATAGATAGAGAGAGAGAGAGAGAGAGAGAGAGAGAGAGAGAGAGAGAGAGAGAGAGAGAGAGAGAGAGAGAGAGAGAGAGAGAAAATGTGTAATATATCAGTTATCATATCATTTAGCCAAAAAGGTTTAGTCAAATTTGGATGCACATATGATTATAATTACAACGTACATATTGTTTTACATATTTGATTCTTATTGTGTGTTATTATTTACATATGTCATATATGGGGAAGGGGGGGAGGGGCTTACCTTCATGGGATCCCTCGTGTGTGTGTGTGTGTGTGTGTGTGTGTGTGTGTGTGTGTGTGTGTGTGTGTGTGTGTGTGTGTGTGTGTGTGTGTGTGTGTGTGTGTGTGTGTGTGTGTGTGTGTGTGTGTGTGTGTGTGTTTACTATTTGTGTGTTACGGGGAGAGAGAGTTTTACACTTGTGTTGCCCGTCTCTTGACCTTGAATGTATGTACCATGTCTTTACTTCTATGTCTACACACACACACACACACACACACACACACACACACACACTAGCCTATGCCAGGTGTGTGTGTGTGTGTGTGTGTGTGTGTGTGTGTGTGTGTGTGTGTGTGTGTGTGTGTGTGTTGTGTGTGTGTGTGTGTGTGTGTTGTGTGTGTGTGTGTGTGTGTGTGTGTAATACTCAAGGCAGGATCAGCAGTGCTGGTAATGATGCATAGCGCTATGCACACGCGCGCCTCGGATCGATGCGTTCGTGATGCATAACTCCGTCTCAAAGAAAACGGGATGTGGGCGACGGCAGCAGCGGAGATGGTGCAGTAGATCAACCCCAGGGGTGTTATGAGGCCGCCCCCCCAGGTCATGAGGAGAGATGAGGCGCAGGTCAATGAGGAGAGGTCAGTGCTCCTAGTGCCTGTGGGCAAGATAGTGCTAAAAGGGGTCACAGCTTGAACTTACGTCCCATTTTTTGTTCTGCTCTTTTTTTCTTTTTTTTGAAGTAGTTCCTGCTGTATAAAAGATGAGGAAGAAGCAATAGACAATAGATGAGAGATGGGGAATAGATCATAGATGGACGATAAGGAAGAAGCAATAGACGATAAATGAGACAGGGCATAGATCATAGATGGACGATGAGGGAGAAGCAATAGACAATAGATGAGAGATGGGGAATAGATCATAGATGGACGATGAGGAAGAAGCAATAGACAATAGATGAGAGACGGGGAATAGATCATAGATGGACGATGAGGAAGAAACAATAGACAATAGATAAGAGACAGGGAATAGATCATAGATGGACGATGAGGAAGAAACAATAGACAATAGATAAGAGACAGGGAATAGATCATAGATGGACGATGAGGAAGAAGCAATAGACAATAGATGAGAGACAGGGAATAGATCATAGATGGACGATGAGGGAGAAGCAATAGACAATAGATTAGAGATAGACCCCCCCACCTGGAAGATATGCTAGTGGTGTTGACATCTGTTTTCCAGTTTCGTGTTGTCGTCCAGATTGGCCCCAAGAAGCCTGGAAGGCTGAGCCACATCCTGGAAGGGTCTGGAACACGGCTGGAAGCGTGGGCTGGCGTGCATGACAACTTGTGTCTTGGTGTGTTTAAGGGGATGATGGGAAAGAGGTTGACTGTGGTCTTGATCATCAAGCCTCTTAGGGTATCGAAGTACTTCCATTAGTTGTTTGTGTGTGTGTGTGTGTGTGTGTGTGGGTAACATGTAGCCTGTGTGTATGAGCGTATGTGTTGTGTACAAGGGTAATACGAAATATTTTTATTAAACATCAAAAATCCTTGTGGATTTAGCCCTGTAGACCCAAAGTAAAGACAGGATAATGCTGTTTTCTTAGACATGAGAAAACACAGCTTATTTAAGCATGATTTCTTTCACTCCTTTCACTTAGATCATTTATTTCATCTTTCTTTCATCTCTCGTAGTGATCGACATGGGACCAGGTAAACATGCCCCACTCGAGGTCGTCCACCCAAAGGTGACCAATGAAGGAAAAAAAGAGAAGGAAATTATTCATCTGGCGTCAGCAGGTGTGTGTGTGTTGGCAGACCTGACCTTTGAAAGGAAGGGCTTCGTCTTCCTCATTCATTATACATTTCCCTCAAAACTCCTTTTCCCTCGAAAGACATTAGATTACTCTCAGTTTACATCATTTTCAACAATTGTTCATCCCTGCTTTTGATTTCTGCCTCTGTTGTCCTTAATTTCATCTTATATTCTGGGTTCCTGTTCTCTATCTTCGTCTCCAAACACCGTTCTTCATTCTCCTATTACTCTTTGAAATTTCCTTCCTTTCTTTCATTTATCTTGTTCTCTATTATGCATGTTTTCGTCCCTCACTTATCTCTATTTTTCTTCGATATCTTGTCTCTCTCTCTTCTCGTAACGTGTTCCTTTCTTTCATTAAGTCTTTTATCCTATTTCTTAAACTTTCTCCCTTCTCTTCTCTCTCTTGCTTTATTACCTCATCTCCCCATTTGCTCCCCTTACTATTCCTCCCCTCCCCTCCCCCCTACATTATCATCATCACCCCACTTATCCTCGAGTCTGTACCTAATTTCATCACTTTCATTCTATCATCCATCTTCCCTCCCCTCATTTTCCTTCTCTCCTTCAACTACTTCTCCTCGACATCTTCCTCAACTCTCTCCCAACTCGTCGTTCCGTACCAGCCAACGTTCCACAAACAGGATGGATTTCCTCCCTCCTGCTTTCCGAGTTCTCCCCTTCTACGCATGACCTTACATGACCTCCAGCTCGCAAATCGTCCTCCCTCGGCACCCCCGCCCCCCCCTAAAGCCACCCTCCCCTCCCCTCCCCTCCCCACCCCACGCTCGTGCCGCTCCCTCCCTCCCTCCCTCCCCCAGACCACCCACCCCTTCCTCTCCTCCCTTACTTAACCCCACCATCTCCTTCTTCCCCTTCCTTCGTTTTAACCATGTCCCCCCCCCCCTCCCATCCCCACCACTACCATCACCCCTTCCCCTTTCCCTCGATTTCTTGGCCACGCCTCCTCCCCCTCACCCCTTTCCCCCCACCATCCCAATAACCTAACTCCCCCCATCTCCCCCCTCCACTCCCCCCCCCCTCCCCCCCCGTGCTGAAACGCAGTCGCTTAAGTAACTGACAGGAGAGGAAGGGTGTCTCCCCCCTCCCCCATTCCATCTTCTTTACCCCTTCCCTTTCGCAAATCCCCCCCCCCCTCTTCCCACCTATCTATATTAATTTCTTTACTCTCTGTTTATCTCTATCTGTTCCTCCTTCTGCTTACTGCTTCCTCTTGCCCTTATACAACATAATTCTCTCGTCTCTTTCTCTCTCTCATGTACACTTTCTTTTATTCTCCCATTTTTCACTGTTTTCTTCTGTTTACCTTTGCACTGTACTTTCTCTCTCTCTCTGGAACTTGGCCTTCCTAATCTCCCCTCACTCTCTGTTTTCTCCCTCCACCTTCTATCCCTCACGGCCCTGAACACTCCTTGGCTCTTCATTCATCATCACCAGTTCTTTCCTTTCCTTCAATCTGCTTTCCTTCTCTCTCTCTCTCTCTCTCTCTCCTCACTCCCGTACTCATTCCATCTCTCCTCCCCTTCATCCTTCACATTTTCCTAATTCTGCAACTCCTCTTTCTCCTCCTCCTCCTCCTCCTCCTCCTCCTACTCCTTCTCCTTCTCCTCCTCCTCCTTCTTCTTCTTCTCCTCCTCCTCCTCCTCCTCTTTCTCCTCCTCCTTCTCCTTCTTCTCCTCCTCCTCCTCCTTATTGTCTTCCTCCTATGACCCCTTTTCAGCTTGCCTTCCCTCCTTCTCCTCTCTTTACTTAATTTCTCTCCTCCTCCTCTTCTTCTTCCTCATTCTCCTCCTCCTCTTCTTCTTCCTCCTTCTCCTCCTCCTCCTCCTCCTCCTCCTCTTCTTCTTCTTCTTCCTCCTTCTCCTCCTTCTCTTCTTCCTCCTCCTCCTCCTCTTCCTCATCCTCTTCTTCTTCTTCCTCCTCCTCCTCCTCCTCCTGCACCTCCTCCTCCTCCTCCTCGGTGCAGAAGGAGTACTACCTCCTGAGCAGGGAAGGTGTATTGCGCGGTGGATGCCTCAGGATCGATCCTTGGCTCGTGCGCAGTTGCTTGCCGTTGGGGGAGGTGAGGTGGGGGGGGGAGGTGAGGTGGGGGGGGAGGTGGGGGGGAGGTGGGGGTTAGGAAGCGCGGAGGCAAAGCTGGGGGGGTGGGGAGGGTTAGGGGGAGGAGGGGGGGAGGGAGGGGGGGAATATTGGCGAAGGAGGGAGGGTGTAGAGAAGATGAGACGGCAGTGGGGGTAGGTAGGGGAGGGGACGATGTGAAGACGTGAAGTGGGTCTGTCGGTGGTGTGTCTTGCGTAGCAGCCATAAGGAAAGTAGGTAAGTAGGTAGGTAGGTAGGTAAGTAGTTAGGTAGGTAGGTAGATAGGTAGGTAGATAAGCAGGTAAGTAAATAGATAGGTAGGTAAGTAGGTAAGTAGGTAGGTAGGTAGGTAGGTAGGTAGGTAGGTAGGTAGGTAGGTAGGTAAGTAGGTAGGTAAGTAGGTAGGTAGGTAGGTAGGTAGGTAAGTAGTTAGGTAGGTAGGTAGATAGGAAGGTAGGTAAGCTGGTAGGTAAATAGGTAGGTAGGTAAGTAGGTAGGTAAGTAGTTAGGTAGGAAGGTAAATAGGTAGGTAGGTAAGCAGGTAGGTAAATAGGTAGGTAGGTAGGTAGGTAAGTAGGTAGGTAGGTAAGCAAGTAGGTAAGTAGGTAGGTAAGGAGTTAGGTAGGTAGGTAAGCAGGTAGGTAAATAGGTAACTAAGTAGGTAGGTAGGTAGGTAGGTAAGTAGGTAGGTAGCTAAGTAGGTAGGTAGGTAGGTAGGTAAGCAAGTAGGTAAGTAGGTAGGTAAGGAGTTAGGTAGGTAGGTAAGCAGGTAGGTAGATAGGTAGGTAGGTAAGTAGGTAATTAGATAGGTAGGTAGGCAGGTAAGTAGGTAGGTAGGTAGGTAGGTAGGTAGGTAATTAGATAGGTAGGTAGGCAGGTAAGTAGGTAGGTAGGTAGGTAGGTAGACAAGGAAAGACGGGGTAAGAAGGAAAGCAGGAAAGACAAGAGGACAAATAATAGTAAGAAGGTAAACTCTATAAGGAAAGAGAGCGAGCGAATTGAGGCCAAGCAACATGAAGGTCT
Organism: Panulirus ornatus; assembly: GCF_036320965.1. Lineage (NCBI taxonomy): Eukaryota > Metazoa > Arthropoda > Malacostraca > Decapoda > Palinuridae > Panulirus > Panulirus ornatus. The sequence goes on along the minus strand of NC_092241.1, from coordinate 8,394,777 downwards.
CTCCCTACCATATAGAGTTCTCTACCCATATAGAGTTCTCTACCATATAGAGCTCTCTACCATATAGAGTTCTCTACCATATAGAGTTCTCTACCATATAGAGTTCTCTACCCATATAGAGCTCTCTACCCTATAGAGTTCTCTACCATATAGAGTTCTCTATCATATAAAGTTTTCTACTATATAGAGTTCTCATTAAGAAATAAAAAACAGTCGGGTTTCTAAGTGGAGCTTACTGGTTTCTACACTGACTTGAAAACAATACCGGAGAACTACAACATGAAGTTTTAACGTTGTAGACAAGAGTTCTACTGGAGTTCTGCTGGTCTTAATTAAGACGCAGGGTTTCTCTAAAGAGGCCAACTGGGTCTCTACAGAGCAAGGAACCTCCCACGAGGATAGTAGGGTCCTGCTGGGGGGGATATGGGTCAACCTGAGGACTTTGATTGTACTGAAGGATCTAAGGCGTTCTGTGGTTTGACCTGTCGTGAATTAACAGCTCTCGCTCGTTGTAAAGGAAGTTCAATGACCCTTAATTACAACACATATCTACTAGGGTAAGTACAACTTCAGTTCTCTAGTGCTTGGAAAGGCTTTTGTTTTAAAACGACTACCTCTCGTATATTTCAAAATCTAAATGCGATGAATCCTCTGCCTTCAAAATCTCTTTGAGGTCTAACTGCAGCTTTCAGTACACTTCTAAGACACCATTACCGATCATCATTAAACTCCTGTTGGCGTCTGTTTGAACTGATTCTACATCACTGATGGTATTCATCGTCTTTGTTTTGCTTCCAACTTCTTATTCATCTCTGCATAGCAGATCTAGTCTCTCTCCTCTCCTTCTTCCACCATTCTTTCAAAGATCTTTTACGTTGGTCAGTCATGGCGCATATCACCTTTCCTTCCTTGTCAATTAACCATCACGCTACGTTCCTTCAACATTAATGTTTCAATTACGCATTTCGTCATTCAGTCTTGTTTTAATATTCAACCTGTATTCGTCCTCTTTCCTAATTCATCTGTTTCATTCCAGCATCCCCATAACCCAACATGCAAGGACAGATTCGTTTTCCATTTGGTTTTACGACACGTTTCTATTACGTCATGTCACATGACGTAAATATCATATTTCTGTATCGCAGTCGTTGAGTCCCCTGCTGTACCTTACTAAATATATTTCAATTACCTTTATTTCCAGTCGTAACTCCTCCCACTTTGCCTTGTTTTGATTCCTCCAATGTCTTGAGACAATAGAATCATAATTCCTCTTTTAAGTCTTTCGTTTATCAATCATTTCTTCATATGATCTTATATCTTTTTTCCTCTTCCTTTACCTGCCTTATCTTTTATCTTCCAGTGTGCCCTTATCGACGGGCTAGGTCACCGTCCCGCCCACACGTACTCCTTCTGCTGAACAGCAGCAACGCAGCAGAAAAAGGATTACAGAGGTTACAAAGGCGTCTTTGTCAGACCTCCAGGTGGAGCAGGGAGTTCCTTTCTACCCACGCGTCCAGGGGCAATAGTTCGCCAGTCTTAACCTGCTTCCTTCTACCTTCCTCTCAACACCACCTCCTCCTCTCTCACACTTACGTTGCCTCCCTTCCAGGTACACACACACACACAGCCTTCCACACACGCCCACGTAGCAGCGTCCCTGCTACTAACATGGCCAAAGTCCTTCCCCTCCTACGTACACTCACACACCCACACATACACACACTCAGCCATCCACACACGCCCACATAGCAGTTTCCCTCCTATCAAAATGCCCAGACTCCCTTCCTCCCACATACATATGCTCATGCAACCCTTCCTCCCCCACACACACACACACACACTCACGACTACGCAGTTTCTATACCAGAGACTCACACGCCCACACTCGCCTCCACGTCGGCCACCATGTCTTCCTACGGGGAAAAGGTAGACCAACTGGAAGCAGCTTTGGGCTGGACACATCACGCGTTCATCTCTCCTCTACCATAAACGTAGTCGCGATCTTGGAGGTCCGCATATCTCAGCTTCCGAGGAGCACTTTCATTATCTTATATCCAAAGTTTCTGGAACTTCAAAAAGCCGATGATTCTCACCACATCCTCCAAGTGGACTCACACAGTTTTTTGAGTCATGTATATATTCTTCATTTCTCAAAATGTCCTCAACTGATTATTCAACTTTGTAAGTACCTATAATCTCTATTTCTCGGTCCATTTTTCATGTTTTTGTTTTCATACTCGCCAACATGGCTCGAAGTCCTTATTTACGTCAGGCCTTAAATGAAACCATATACAAACGACTGAAAACAAGAGAAGATCAGGAGTGTCTGTACACTTTAGATTCCGATAGTGTTATCCCAGCCCTGAACGGGATCAGAGAGTCTTCTAGCACTCAGCTCACTCTTTCAACCCAGGGTTCACAGGTGGAGGAGTTCACATGCTGCTTTCTTGTTTGAGTTCATCCTTTCAATGGTTTCTTATCTCGAAGGATGACACAGGTACTCTCGCGTTCCAAGCCCAGAAGCCATGGGACTTTCCTCCCCCCCCAAGAAAATCCAAATCATCTTTCAACAGACAAATATCTTGATGAAATATTACACAATACGTGTGTCAAAAATCTCGTCCATGATCTTGAGTTAAGTACTTGTGACATACCGGCGCTGTGCTAAATGTAAACGTTCCTCTAATGTAATCTAAAGTACACTCATTGAGGCCAAGTCATTGTGCATATTGTAATCCTCTTTTAATCTACTGATCATGGATGATGGAGACGAGTGAATGATAACATCCATTTCGCACACGATGTTACAATGGATGATGTTATAAATCAATTTCTCTGGTGATGTTTGAACACACCTGACGCACAAATTGTCACATTCTATGTACACTGGCTGAGAATTTTTCCAAGGTTTTGACATTCAAACATTCGTTGGAGTTTTTCTTTTTTTTACAAATACGGGAGAAGTTTCGTGTACGATGTTGCTATCTTAAAATTCATGATTTTTAAGAATTTATTTCTGTATTTTAACTAAGGAGATTCTAATATTCGCCAAAGCTTTTAAGTAATAATATCAAATTCTCTTTCAAAAATTCTATGTTTTTGCATCAAAAGTTTCTGGCTATTATGTATAGAGGGAATCATTTACCAAGGTATATATACACACTCTAACCTGCTATAGATGTATATCACATATTGGTATATAGCTTAGGCTAACGTATATATATATATATATATATATATATATATATATATATATATATATATATATATATATATATATATATATACACAATCAGGGTACTATAGTTCATCGGGCCCTTACATCCTCTCTCTCTCTCTCACTCTCTCTCTCTCTCTCTCTCTCTCTCTCTCTCTCTCTCTCTCTCTCTCTCTCTCTCTCTCTCTGTCCTATCTAGTCATGTACACAAACCTCAACTCTCCCCACCCCACCCCAACACACACACACACACACACACACACACACACAGAGCACAGTGTTTTCGCCCAGACGTATCACAACCCATATCACCATATATGCGTTTGTTGCCTGGTCGCTCGAGCCACCGACTCGGGGTAAATGAAACCACTGACTCAACGAACCCGAAGCTGGTGGTTCAAAGGAGAGAAATGAACGAAGCAGGTAATTCAGCCAGGAGATAAGGTCACATAAGGCATAATAGCTAATGGATCTTGGGGGTGAGTGGGATGGGGTGGTGGGGGAGGGCCATTATTATAGTCAAGTGGGACGTAGAGCATTATAGGTGATGGAAAGGGTGGAATAGTACTGAGTAGAATGGGGGAATGGTGGTGAATGGGAAGGAGATATATCACCGAGAGGAAGGGTACATGGGATAAAAGGGAAAGGGAATATTTCATTATATGTAACGGGAACAAAGGGCTGAAGGGAAAGGAGCACAGTGGGAAAGGAGCACAGCGGAAAAGGAGCACAGTCCATAAATCAATTGGTTTATGATATTAAGTAAAGCTGGGATATAACACACAATGGAACAGGAACATAGAATGGGGAATGGGGACGATGTCCTAATGGAATGGGCATTAAAAGGAACCCATAGCACAGCACTGAAAGGATCTCAGAACATCGAACTCAATGGAAGAGGAAGGTGTACGTGGTACTAAATGGAAAAGAGACATTGTCCTTAATGGAACGGGAGCATACTATTGAACCTAACAAAGACATATTTACGAATGAAAACATAATTTTGAATGAAATAGGACCACGAAAACGAATGGAAAAGAGACATAGTTCTCAATGGAACAGGAACATGGTAATGAATATAACAGCCAAATTAATGAACGGAACCATCGTACGATTTTGAATGGAAGGGGCTATGACATCGAACGGAAAAGGGATAACACAGTACTGAATGAAATGGAGTCACCGAGTTGAGTGGAACGGGAATATGGAAGGGAATAAAACGCAGAACATAGTGCTAAATAGAAAAGGAGAAGAGTCCTTAATAAGGACAACAGACTGAAAGGAAAAGGAGCCTAAAAGGAAAAGGAGCCTAAAAGGAAAAGGATCCTAAAGGAAAAGGATCCTAAAGGAAAAGGAGCCTAAAGGAAAAGGAGCCTAAAGGAAAAGGAGCCTAAAAGGAAAAGGAGCCTAAAGGAAAAGGAGTCTAAAATGAAAAGGAGAATAGTACTGAATGTGGAACAGGAACCCGACAGCGAACGGGACAGTGTTACGGCGCTCAGTGGAACAAGGAAAACGTAGTGAATGGAAAAAAAAATGGGTCATTGTTCGTGATGAAACAGACGTGGTAATGAATAACTGTGTGAGGGATGGGAGGGAAAGAAGGATGGAGGGAGGCCAAGAAGGCTGGCAAGGGAGGGAAAGATGGAGGGAGGGAGAAGGATACCCTCCTGGTAAACCTTTAACTTGAACCTCTGGAATCAAGGAGTCTTGGCGAAGGAGATGGACCCACACACACACACACGCACACACACACAAGGCTCACACATCAGATGGCATCTCGCCATTTGTACCCTAAAGAAAGTCCAGAAGTCCAGGACGAGTCGGGGGGGGGGGTAGGGGGGCCCAGTTCTTCAAGAGTTAAGTCTATTCCAGCGGCGTGGAAGACGAAAGAGAGAGAGAGAGAGAGAGAGAGAGAGAGAGAGAGAGAGAGAGAGAGAGAGAGAGAGAGAGAGAGAGAGAGAGAAGAGAAGAGAGAGGTGTAATGGAAGTGAG
>NC_092241.1:8357068-8374568 GCF_036320965.1 Panulirus ornatus | reverse complement strand
CTTCTGGAAGTATAGGGTAGATAACCTGACGCACACTCAGGAGGAGGGCGAGTGGCTTGGGGTGGGGTGGGGTTCGGTCCTCCTGTTGTAGGGCGGCGCCCTTGGGTCGTAAACCGACCTCTGCCTGAGGGAGAGGAGGAGGAGGAGGAGGAGGTGGTGTTGTGCTCCTCCTCCTCCCTTGTGCTCTCTGCCTGGCACGGAGCGACACCTTGAACGACCTTCCTTGGGTGAACGACCGTGTCCAGCGGGGAACCCCAGTGACGGTGGACGGCGGCTGGAGGTGGAGGAGGTTGGGTGGTGGTGGTCAGTGGCTGCGTCATGACGGCTGGCGACGCGGGTCAACGGTTGTTTGCGGGTTATTTCATGACTCATGGTGGTAGTAGTGAGGGGTGTGGGTGGTGAAGTATCTGTTGTGTCGTGTCTTTTGGAAGGGGGATGGCCCATGACTGGCTCGAAGGGGGTGAGGTCAAGAGATGGGTTTCCCGGTCAATCTAGTGATTACAGTAAGGTCAACAGTTGTATCTAAATAGGGAGGATTACATAAGGTCAACAGTTGTAACTAAATAGGGAGAGGGGTCAATAGCTCTTGCCTGGGACTACCTAGCAATTACGTCGAGGTCAAAGATTCTTCCCGTGGATTACCTTGTAACTACAGCTAGGTCAAGAACCATTGTACAGAGAATTACCTAATAAATAATACTAGGTCAACAGCTGTAACCAGGAACTACCCTGTAATTAGGGTTGAGGGGTCAGCGACTGTGTCCTGGGGCTGCTCTGTAGACGAAGGTAAGGTCAACTGTCGTTTCCTCTGCCTACCATGTTTCTGGGGTAGTGTTTGAAGTTTTCCTAAAGTTCACCAAACTAATGTATGTATGTATGTATGTATGTATGTATGCATGTGTGTATGTATGTATGTATGAGGCCCCAGGCGTAAACTGGATCATTCACTGCAATGTTTTCCTAGTGTATAACGAAAGTGAACTAGAGCTACTCCCTGTGTCATGTCACAGTCCCTCGTAAGGTAGAGAACAAGACAACGCTAAGAAAACAATGTGTGAGGAAATGGTTTACAGCAAAGGTTAGAGACAGAAAAGCATAGGAACAAGAGGCAAACAGAGGGTCATAGAAAACTAGAATCAAAGTCAAAGAAAACAGTTGTAGGTTCTCATGCAAGAATATAACCCAATCATGAAATAAGAAATCCTCATTAAGATATGAAACAAAACTACATATAAAAGATAAAATGGTGAGAAAGAAATATAGTAAATGGAGAATAAAAATAGTGGGGTTGGACACACAGATAACACAAGCAGAAAGTGATGAAATGTAACACAAGTGAAGAAGAGACAGAACCAAAAACCATGGATATAAATGAGACAAAGGAAAACAGAAAGCAGACATAACAGCTGAAGCAGACAGTAAAAAAAAAAGATAACAGACATAAAAAATGCTAGATATGAACAGAAGCAAACACACACACACACACACACACACACACACAACAAACAAACAGGCACCAGGGAGATAACAGATACATAAAAATCAGCCATCAAAACAGGAAAAAAGACGAAACATTCAACCAAACACAGAACCAACAGATGAAGGACCAATATAGGCCAATTATACCATATATATATATCCAGTTATACCATCATATATCACGTCTCTACAGACTTGCTATAGACTGTCACATGATTGTATTGATAGCCTACACTATGAAGACAAAAAATAATTCATGTATGAAGGAAAATGTATGATCGAGTGTAGGATGAAGGAAATGTGTCTTAAAGCTAAAGTTAAAGAAAACGGGCGACCTACTTTCTTGGAAATTGGCCTGGGGGTGGGGGGGGGGGGGTGGAACAATCTTGTTTAAAGTCTGAACAATGAAGAACTGATTTCCAAACTTTGACCGAGTTGAAATGAGTTCTTTAAAATCATATTCTACCGAGAAATAATTTCGAGAGAGGTTTTTAACCTTCCCCCCCCTCCTTGTCCCTCTCCCCCGGCCCGCTCCTTCCTTTGGGGATAAATAATCACCTTTTTGAGATACGTGTGAGAGTACACTGGCCTCTCAAAATTTGCTTCGAGATGAAGGAAGTCATCTTAGCTACAAGGTTCCACATCGGATCGGATTCCCTCTTTTTCATTTGACCAAGACGATCCAATTGTTCCTTAAAGCCTACGATAGATAGATAGATAGATAATCGATCGTGTTCTTAAGAGAGAGAGAGAGAGAGAGAGAGAGAGAGGGGGAGAAGTGGGGTGAGGGGGGGGTGAGGTTGTGAACCAATTGCATCAGTAAATGGCTGGTAAAGGAAGCAGTATGAACCAGTCAGTGATAACAGGAAGTTCATATGTCTCTCTCTCTCTCTCTCTCTCTCTCTCTCTCTCTCTCTCTCTCTCTCTCTCTCTCTCCCTCCCCGAAGACATTAACTAGCATCAGGAAGTCCATCATCTCTCTGTCTCTCACTACTCTTACCCCCTATCCTCACCACCCTACATCCATCTCTCTCTCTCTCTCTCTCTCTCTCTCTCTCTCTCTCTCTCAGAGCCCAGCTGGTCAGTATAGACACACACACACACACACACAGGCCGTCATAAAGTATCGTCTGCTGGCGCCTGGTATGGTGTATAAACACACACGTGTGGTGGGCTCTGAGGAGAATCTAAACCTGCTCCCAGTCCTCGCCTTTTAGGGATGATACCACGCGAAAGTCGACAAAGACACGTCTTTTTTTTTTCTTTTCTCTCCCCCCCTCCCCTCCCCCTCCCCACTCCTTAAGAGGCATGATATGGGAACGTCTCTCTCTCTCTCTCTTTCTCTCTCTGATAGGTACTAGGTGGTAGGAAGCCATCGACCAGGGAGGTATAAACGTATATATATATATATAGTTATATATGTATCCCTGGGGATAGGGGAGAAAAAATACTTCCCACGTATTCCCTGCGTGTCGTAGAAGGCGACTAAAAGGGAAGGGAGCGGGGGGCTGGAAATCCTCCCCTCTCTATTTTTTTTAATTTTTCCAAAAGAGGGAACGGAGAAGGGGGCCAGGTGAGGATATTCCTTCAAAGGCCCAGTCCTCTATTCTTAACGCTACCTCGCTAATGCGGGAAATGGCAAATAGTTTGAATATATATATATATATATATATATATATATATATATATATATATATATATATATATATATATATATATATATATCCCACACCATAAGAATGTATGGTGTGGGAGGCAAGTTGTTAGAAGCAGTGAAAAGTTTTTATCGAGGATGTAAGGCATGTGTACGTGTAGGAAGAGAGGAAAGTGATTGGTTCTCAGTGAATGTAGGTTTGCGGCAGGGGTGTGTGATGTCTCCATGGTTGTTTAATTTGTTTATGGATGGGGTTGTTAGGGAGGTAAATGCAAGAGTTTTGGAAAGAGGGGCAAGTATGAAGTCTGTTGGGGATGAGAGAGCTTGGGAAGTGAGTCAGTTGTTGTTCGCTGATGATACAGCGCTGGTGGCGGATTCATGTGAGAAACTGCAGAAGCTGGTGACGGAGTTTGGTAAAGTGTGTGGAAGAAGAAAGTTAAGAGTAAATGTCAATAAGAGCAAGGTTATTAGGTACAGTAGGGTTGAGGGTCAAGTCAATTGGGAGGTGAGTTTGAATGGTGAGAGGCTGGAGGAAGTGAAGTGTTTTAGATATCTGGGAGTGGATCTGTCAGCGGATGGAACCATGGAAGCGGAAGTGGATCATAGGGTGGGGGAGGGGGCGAAAATTTTGGGAGCCTTGAAAAATGTGTGGAAGTCGAGAACATTATCCCGGAAAGCAAAAATGGGTATGTTTGAAGGAATAGTAGTTCCAACAATGTTGTATGGTTGCGAGGCGTGGGCTATGGATAGAGTTGTGCGTAGGAGGATGGATGTGCTGGAAATGAGATGTTTGAGGACAATGTGTGGTGTGAGGTGGTTTGATCGAGTAAGTAACGTAAGGGTAAGAGAGATGTGTGGAAATAAAAAGAGCGTGGTTGAGAGAGCAGAAGAGGGTGTTTTGAAATGGTTTGGGCACATGGAGAGAATGAGTGAGGAAAGATTGACCAAGAGGATATATGTGTCGGAGGTGGAGGGAACGAGGAGAAGAGGGAGACCAAGTTGGAGGTGGAAAGATGGAGTGAAAAGGATTTTGTGTGATCGGGGCCTGAACATGCAGGAGGGTGAAAGGAGGGCAAGGAATAGAGTGAATTGGAGCGATGTGGTATACAGGGGTTGACGTGCTGTCAGTGGATTGAATCAAGGCATGTGAAGCGTCTGGGGTAAACCATGGAAGGCTGTGTAGGTATGTATATTTGCGTGTGTGGACGTGTGTATGTACATGTGTATGGGGGGGGTTGGGCCATTTCTTTCGTCTGTTTCCTTGCGCTACCTCGCAAACGCGGGAGACAGCGACAAAGTATTGAAGTATAAAAAAAAAATATATATATATATATATATATATGGAGCGGGGGGCTGGAAATCCTCCCCTCTCACTTTTTTTTTTAATTTTCCAAAAGAGGGAACAGAGAAGGGGCCCAGGTGAGGATATTCCCTCAAGGGCCCAGTCCTCTGTTCTCAACGCTACCTCGCTAATGCGGGAAATGGCGAATAGTATGAAAGAAAGATATATATATATATATATATATATATCACCTGTACTAATCACTAGGGTATCGGAAAACCTAGGGACAACTACGCAATAAGCCAATAATTCAGTGGCTGTCATGCACCATTCCTTTGACCCAGAGAGCATTTACTTTTTCTTTTTCTTTTCTACTTTCTGCCTCATCCTCACCCATGTTGCTGGCTTTCAGTACACAAACACGTAGTCAGTCACACTCATAACGCTTCACTTCATGTAACTCATTAGACGCGTTCCTCATAACTTTACGTGTTCTTTTTGGCGAGCGCAACACATTAACAAACTCTCGTCGTAAGTGCTGTCTATCTCTGTCTGTCTGTCTGTCCCACCTATCGTTAAGTGTAACAAAGTGCAATTAAATCACATAGAATAGCAGAGCAAAGATTTTTTTTTTTTTTTTTTTTTTTATACTTTGTCGCTGTCTCCCGCGTTTGCGAGGTAGCGCAAGGAAACAGACGAAAAAAATGGCCCAACCCCCCCCATACACATGTACATACACACGTCCACACACGCAAATATACATACCTACACAGCTTTCCATGGTTTACCCCAGACGCTTCACATGCCTTGATTCAATCCACTGACAGCACGTCAACCCCTGTATACCACATCGCTCCAATTCACTCTATTCCTTGCCCTCCTTTCACCCTCCTGCATGTTCAGGCCCCGATCACACAAAATCCTTTTCACTCCATCTTTCCACCTCCAATTTGGTCTCCCTCTTCTCCTCGTTCCCTCCACCTCCGACACATATATCCTCTTGGTCAATCTTTCCTCACTCATTCTCTCCATGTGCCCAAACCACTTCAAAACACCCTCTTCTGCTCTCTCAACCACGCTCTTTTTATTTCCACACATCTCTCTTACCCTTACGTTACTTACTCGATCAAACCACCTCACACCACACATTGTCCTCAAACATCTCATTTCCAGCACATCCATCCTCCTACGCACAACTCTATCCATAGCCCACGCCTCGCAACCATACAACATTGTTGGAACTACTATTCCTTCAAACATACCCATTTTTGCTTTCCGGGATAATGTTCTCGACTTCCACACATTTTTCAAGGCTCCCAAAATTTTCGCCCCCTCCCCCACCCTATGATCCACTTCCGCTTCCATGGTTCCATCCGCTGACAGATCCACTCCCAGATATCTAAAACACTTCACTTCCTCCAGCCTCTCACCATTCAAACTCACCTCCCAATTGACTTGACCCTCAACCCTACTGTACCTAATAACCTTGCTCTTATTGACATTTACTCTTAACTTTCTTCTTCCACACACTTTACCAAACTCCGTCACCAGCTTCTGCAGTTTCTCACATGAATCCGCCACCAGCGCTGTATCATCAGCGAACAACAACTGACTCACTTCCCAAGCTCTCTCATCCCCAACAGACTTCATACTTGCCCCTCTTTCCAAAACTCTTGCATTTACCTCCCTAACAACCCCATCCATAAACAAATTAAACAACCATGGAGACATCACACACCCCTGCCGCAAACCTACATTCACTGAGAACCAATCACTTTCCTCTCTTCCTACACGTACACATGCCTTACATCCTCGATAAAAACTTTTCACTGCTTCTAACAACTTTCCTCCCACACCATATATTCTTAATACCTTCCACAGAGCATCTCTATCAACTCTATCATATGCCTTCTCCAGATCCATAAATGCTACATACAAATCCATTTGCTTTTCTAAGTATTTCTCACATACATTCTTCAAAGCAAACACCTGATCCACACATCCTCTACCACTTCTGAAACCACACTGCTCTTCCCCAATCTGATGCTCTGTACATGCCTTCACCCTCTCAATCAATACCCTCCCATATAATTTACCAGGAATACTCAACAAACTTATACCTCTGTAATTTGAGCACTCACTCTTATCCCCTTTGCCTTTGTACAATGGCACTATGCAAGCATTCCGCCAATCCTCAGGCACCTCACCATGAGTCATACATACATTAAATAACCTTACCAACCAGTCAACAATACAGTCACCCCCTTTTTTAATAAATTCCACTGCAATACCATCCAAACCTGCTGCCTTGCCGGCTTTCATCTTCCGCAAAGCTTTTACTACCTCTTCTCTGTTTACCAAATCATTTTCCCCAACCCTCTCACTTTGCACACCACCTCGACCCAAACACCCTATATCTGCCACTCTGTCATCAGACACATTCAACAAACCTTCAAAATACTCATTCCATCTCCTTCTCACATCACCACTACTTGTTATCACCTCCCCATTTACGCCCTTCACTGAAGTTCCCATTTGCTCCCTTGTCTTACGCACCCTATTTACCTCCTTCCAGAACATCTTTTTATTCTCCCTAAAATTTACTGATAGTCTCTCACCCCAACTCTCATTTGCCCTTTTTTTCACCTCTTGCACCTTTCTCTTGACCTCCTGTCTCTTTCTTTTATACTTCTCCCACTCAATTGCATTTTTTCCCTGCAAAAATCGTCCAAATGCCTCTCTCTTCTCTTTCACTAATACTCTTACTTCTTCATCCCACCACTCACTACCCTTTCTAAACAGCCCACCTCCCACTCTTCTCATGCCACAAGCATCTTTTGCGCAATCCATCACTGATTCCCTAAATACATCCCATTCCTCCCCCACTCCCCTTACTTCCATTGTTCTCACCTTTTTCCATTCTGTACACAGTCTCTCCTGATACTTCTTCACACAGGTCTCCTTCCCAAGCTCACTTACTCTCACCACCTTCTTCACCCCAACATTCACTCTTCTTTTCTGAAAACCCATACTAATCTTCACCTTAGCCTCCACAAGATAATGATCAGACATCCCTCCAGTTGCACCTCTCAGCACATTGACATCCAGAAGTCTCTCTTTCGCACGCCTGTCCATTAACACGTAATCCAATAACGCTCTCTGGCCATCTCTCCTACTTACATAAGTATACTTATGTATATCTCGCTTTTTAAACCAGGTATTCCCGATCATCAGTCCTTTTTCAGCACATAAATCTACAAGCTCTTCACCATTTCCATTTACATAAAAACAAGGAAAACAAGGGTAAAACTTGTTTGTTAAAAACACGCATGTCCCACGCATATCTTTTCGTCCCTTATAAGTGAATGGCCTCTTGTGACCTTGCCCTTTGACCCCTGACTACTAAAGCTTACTCAGGTGTAGAGATATGTATGCAGTACCTGTGGTACAAATTTGTTCATTATTAGATAACTCAGTAATGAGATATTACGTATGCAAAATCGTGACGCTGGTAAAGACGCAAGCAAGAATAGAATCCACTGCTTTACAGAAGGGGATGGCGTGAGGGTGTGGGTGTGTTGGGGGGGTGATGGAGGGCAGATAAAACTTAATAACAAAGGGGAGGTGGAAGTCTGGATAAACCCAACCAAAACAATGAAAATACTGAACAGATTAAAGAGACAAAATCTAGGATTTAACGATTAAAAAGAGAAATCTTCAAGAGGAAAATGGAAAAGGACGCTAAATACTGAAAACATTGTCGAGTCCACTAGAAATAGATCAGTTTGATACCCGTATAGAAAAAGTGAATATCTTAAAAAGAAAACGGAAAGCATGCCAGGAGACTGTGCCACCATTTGCCCTTTTAAACTAAAGCTTAAAAAATAGAAAGACAGTTTAAATGCACACAGGAAAAACGTGTCTAAATCGAGCTGAACTGCACTAAAAGTGAGAAGGTCAACGAAAGATGAATTAAAACGACCCTGGACGCAAATAGAGAGAAACTTGTTCATCTTTTGAGTACGCTTAAACTACCCTTTGACCTGAGGCCATTGAGGTCAGGTCAAAAGGTCATATCGTCGTGGTCAAGGATTTCCGAACCTTTCCTACCTAACGGGTTAGAAATAAAGCTATGACGATAAAGATAGATATAGATAAAAAAAAGAATATTATTTGTCAATATAACATAAAGATTGAAGGGAAAGAGTGAAAGCTGTGGGCAGATGAGAGCTGAGAGGATGGCTGTTCTGAAAATATACAAGTGAATAAAGAAAAATGACTCAGTTTGACACACATATATTGTGAGGGGAAACACACAGCTGTTGGTGGATAGGCCACACGAGGGGTTTAGCTGTTTGGCTAGGTGGTTAAGTAAGTAATAGGTCCATTGGTTGCCAGGGTGATTAAGGAGGTCAATGACAAGCGGTATCCACCAATCAGAAGACGTGAACACCTTCTCCAGGTGATCCTGATAACTCTAAGGCATATATATATATATATATACACTTGACGTAATGGGCATTCGTAGGATCTCAGATGAAAAGCTGCAAATGAATGAAGAGGAGAGATATGGAATGCAATTCGAGAGAGATAACGAGGGTAGGAGAGATAGGAAAAGTAGAGACACATACGCCTGCAAAGATTGGCCAAGAGATAAAGGTTGTGAGAATAATAGCAGGACGTGTTTTCATATCCGTATTAAACCTTTTTCACACATATTCTTTGTATGAAGACTCGTGTGTTTCTGGCGCAAATCGCCTGAGTATATCTTTTGTTTTCAAGTACGCATCACGTTAAAGGTATCTATAGTTTTTCATCTTCACGGCATCTATACCTCGCTTCTGTGGGCTGACACATCCGCTTACCTCCTGTATTAGTACCTATCGCCTTGACCAAGCTACATATACGGTCTACGAGCTTATACACTACTGAAAGACTTTCATCCATGCGTCTTTCGCATGACTTCCTCTGTCCATGTTATTCATGGAATGCAGAAAAAATTCAGACAGCAACAGACCACTGGGTCCTTTCGAGTCTGTATGTGATGGAGGAAGATATCAAAAAACTCACAGATTTCTGTGGTCAAAGATCCTTCGAAGCGAATAACCTGCAAGCTCTTATTATGAATACGAAGTATGATAAACTTGGACTAACACTTCATCAATAAAGATGGGGAGGAGGCGAGAGCGACTCAAAGATCCATTAAACTGTGAGTCAATTCAGTGATAGACGGATAAAAATCGCCCAGTAGAAGTAAGTGAGAGAGATAGAGTGGGTGGTATTACACTAAGCTGGAGAGGGAATCGTTGGTGCCAGAATATGTTGATGTGAGTGACCCAGGTCAATGCTGGAGATAAATAATATCATTTCTTTATTGTTGTATCACATTTCTTCTTCTTTATCTTCTTCAGATACTATTCTCATTTCTTTCTATCATCCGTTCTTCAGTCTATTCCATTTCCCAATCATCCCTTTCCTCTTCTTTCTCACTATTTCGTTTAAGTATGATTAAGTCTTATCATGTTTCTTCATTTCAAGATCCACTCTCACGTCTCCTTTTCCTATCTCTCTTTTCTTGTCTCTCTACTTCTCTCTTTCTTCCTCATTCTCTTGGTTAATCTTTTCTCTTTTCTTTCCCTCTCTTTTTTTCCTTCTTTCTCTTCCTCAACAGTTTCTCTTTTCCTCCCTCTTCTCTTTTTTTCCCCCTCAATCCTTGACTTACAGTATCACCATCAAATATTTCTCCTCCACAAAGAACTCATCCTCAGGTACCGGGTGTTGCAAAAAAATCTCTCTCTCCCTCCTCTTCCTCCTCCTCCTCTTCCTCCTCCACCTCCTCCTGTCTGAACACTTTCCATTTATCAATTTTTTTAAGACAATAGAACAAATCTTCTCCTCCCTCCCACCACCTATTGTTTTGCGTAGAATTACAAAATAGATGATGACATTAGTGTGGGGGCGAGGGGGAGCTGCGCTATGAAGAAATTCTTTCAATAATACACACACACACACATACACACATACACACACACACACACATACACACACACACACACATACGTTAGGAAACCTATAACTTAAATAAAGGTAAAATAGATTGCATTAAATCTTGCGATGTTGAATGAAAATTACTGTCCACATTCCTCTTTTATACTGCAAAAAACGTCTTCGCAGGGTGGGAGCGCAAAGGGGTGGGGCATGGAAATCCTCCCCTCCTGTATTACTTTCTAAGCGAACGAACAGAAGAATGAGCCAAGCCTAGATCTCTCTTTTTCTTTTTTTTTCTGTCTCAGTCATCTTGACGCTATCTCGCTCTCGTAGGAAACGGCCAACACGTGGGAAAGAAAGGACTGGATTTTGAAAGGAAAATATTTTAATGATGAGATGGGATAGGATTTTGAAGGAGAGCAATTTTACCGAGAATGGATGGAAAAGAGTTTTGAAAAGCAGGCAACCTAGCAATAAATTATACCCAGATTGTCAAAATGTAGAAATGTAATGATGTATATGATAACAGGATTTTGAAAAATAAGTGTTTTTTCAATAGAACAATATAGAATTTTCAGAAAAGATGATACCTTTTTTTTTTTTTCCAAAAGAAGGAACAGAGAATTGGGCCGGGTGAGGGTATTCCCTCAAAGGCCCAGTCCTCTGTTCTTAACGCTACCTCGCTAATGCGGGAAATGGCGAATAGTTTGAAAGAAAGATATATATATATATATATATATATATATATATATATATATATATATATATATATATATATATATATATTTACATGTCTGTATGTATGTATGTTTGTATCATGTAATGTGGCTACTGTAATTGGGTCAAGAAAATCGACTTTACATTAAATAGTTGACAAACTATGTCTGGCTTCACATTCTTCTTAACAAAGCAGTGAATTCCAATCTTAACCATTTCACCTTAAGAACAAAGCCAGGCGCCCCGTCTACCGTCAATGAAAATATTGGGTTATCATTTTTTCTCCCCCACAGTTCGCGTTTTCTGGATAAGTTGGCATATGACACATGAACTAAGGAATTTTGAGAGCTTGACCTTTCAACTTTTGACCCCGAGGCCAAAGAACGACCTGATTATCTTAATGTATACATCTGCGTTATGTCTCAACTTGCTGACGTCACTCATTAACAGAGTTACAACGGGCGAAGATACAACAACAGACAAACAGATGCCCAACAGAGAAACAGATGTCAGTGGACGTCGAGGATGTCATCTGCAATGTGGGTAAGTGACAATACATAACAGTTGAGTGGGTCCCTTTTAAATTTCTCTTTGAAATATGCTTTGAGGATACGGGGTCTGAATGTGCAAGAGGGTGCGAGGCATGCAAAGGTGACAGAACACATTGGAGCAATATGGTATACATGGGACAACGTGGTGACATCCTTAAGGATTATGTCTCAAATTCGAACAAAAATAAAAACTTATATCACGAAAATATGAGATCTGTGAGGCATGACCAGTTTATCAAAGAAAAAGAAAAAAAAAAACGGGTTGGTAACATAAAAAAAAAGGTGTTTGGTAACATATATCATCGACTGCCAAGCGCTGTTGTAACAGCAGATCGAACTAACCATCGACACATCCTTGTAGGTGTTCAATATAATTCTAAGGACATACAAACCCTCTCTCCGTACACGACCTTTGAGAACCACAAACGTCTCATGAGAATAGTGTCAAAAAAAGACACTTCTAAACAACCATGACTTTCATTGAAGACTTAGAACCATACGCTGGAAGTACTAGGCATGTTACTCATTGGCTTAATAGCTCTATGGTACTTAAGGGTCGTTTAAAGTCATTAGCCAATCCGACACTTCAAAAATGATTCGTTCTTACATTAGGCTACTGAATATTGTATCATTTAGACGCGAGTTTAAGATCCTAAGCAATAACGTGATCCTTAGGGGCAGGGTTAAAGGTCAAAGGCCATCAATAACCAAGGGTCGTAAGGTTGTACTGAAGGGCTATGACCTCTGTGCTCAAGGGTCGGATGGTTATACTCAAAGGCTCGTAAGGTTTTATATACTTAAGGGCTATACCAGTGTGCTCAAGGGTCGGAGCCACTGTGTTATAAGAGTGTACTATACCTGGACCAGTTGCCTCAGCATCCGAACTGGACCAGTTGTGGGTTAGGTACGGTTGTTAAACCAGCAGATGGGGTGCTTACCACTTTCTCTGAGGGTCTGTTGGATTGGCTAGCCTACATATTGTTGCCTAAGTGGCTGTGGTCATGCATACTAGATGTATTCCTATACTTACCTAATGGATGGATGAGGTAATGGATTTTGCGTATTGCTTTCTCTACACTTTTTTTTTCCAAATTCGACTTAGACGAAAAGAAAGTTATTTGACGTTAGCATTCTACTTCTTAATTATATCTTTCTTCAATATTCTTTTCTTGAAAAGTGAGTAGAAACACACACACACACACACACATACACACACACACACATGAACTTCCGCGACGTAGCGTTTAGCGTTGATGACTATATCTCACGCAGTCAGCCCAAAGCCATCCTAGGTGTTCATCCTCCACCCTCGGTAATAACCCATAAATGGGTACCTGGCTTGGGTGTGTGTGTGTGTGTGTGTGTGTGTGTGTGTGTGTGTGTGTGTGTGTGTGTGTACACAGATTCAGTATTCATATTCAATACTGAACTGTTATGATATCTAATTATCTACAAACATCTAAGATACTCAAGATGTATAAACCCACACACATGTACTAGAAGGCAACTACCTGGTGGATTATCAGCTGGTCTACTTACATGAGTGGGTTGCGAGGTGGCTGACTCCTTGAATACATCGGTTCGACACCCTGCGTAAGCGGATTCGATGCTTCGAATATGACGGTACGCCCCTTGAGGACGATGGTCTAGCCACATCCCTTAAAAATTACGATGGTCTAACCACATCCCATAAAAGCAACGATATCCTAGCCTTTGAAGTATGATATGCCTTTGAAGAACGAGGTCCTAGCCTTGAAGTATGATGTCCTAGCCTTTGAAGTACGACATCCTAGCCTTTGAAGTATGATGTCCTAGCCTTTGAAATACGACATCCTAGCCTTTGAAGTACAATGTCTTAGCCTTTGAAGTATGATGTCCTAGCCTTTGAAGTACGACGTCCTAGCCTTTGAAGTACAACAGCCTAGCTCTCATAATAACCAAGGGCCGTGCTCCCATGCTCAAAATCAGCACTGTCGTACTCGCAGAGTTGTAAGAGACTTGTGAGCCTGGGGTCTGGAAATGCTCCTGTGTTTCTGGATCGATTGATATCCATGAAATTCTGGAGCGTCACGCTGGCAGTCAGATATACCTTAACCATCACTTAATTCCTGCAGTTATGAAGGCCTCTGGAAGCTACAGATGGCCTAAGAGGTTAAGCATATATAGAGCATCCTGGAAACCTATGAAGACATCCACTCTTCCTGGAAAATGATGGGAATCTCATAGCATTATATCAGTGCTGGAATATTCTTCAAATCTGAGGAATTTCATAAAAAAGGGGGCCTGGAATCGTTACGTAATCTCTGGAAACATATGAAGAGTCTGGAAAACCTTCTGGGGGCTGGAATCTAATGCTGTCCTGGAACTTCGACGCGACATACAATGTCATGGAAATCCATAAACCTTCACCAACGTTTTATACGTCCATCGGTTAAATCCTGGAAAGTTAGACGGCTCTTAAAATACGAAGCGGCCCTTTGCGAAGTCATGTAATCGCTGGAAATCTCTGCAGACCTTAAGGCACCATCCATGTCATGGAAGGTTACGCTGGTCCAAGAACAAGTTCAAGGATACCTGGAAACCCACGCAACCTTCAGGAGCTCTAGGTATGTCACACAGGAGTTGAAACGTAATGCTGAGTTCACATTAAGTTCAATTACTCTCTGGAAAGTCAGACATGCGCTTGAGACATGGTGTGTTCCCAAGGTTCTGCAACAAACAAGACGATTTCTTTTCCTTTTTTCCTTTTTTCTCAAGCATCTTCCAGACCGTTGGTAGATCAATCCCATCCAGAAAATCATGGAAATATGATCAGATTACATAAGATCCAGAACACTGGTCTTTTATGCAAGTTACAGAAGGATTCAAAGGTATTTAGGCAGCAACAGACCACCGGGGGGTCTTTTGAAGGTGGTTCGTGATAACATAAGACCAATAAAATCATGGATTTTTACTGTGAATACGAAAGCAAACAGACCACAAAAGAGAAGTGCCTGTAAACCATTTTTTTTATCAACTATGAGATTGCCGTTTTTGATATCTACTTCTTTCTCTCTATAAACTCAGCTTTGGAAGTCACCACCCAACCTCCACGTCTTCCCTAACAGTTACGACCTTGCCCTGTTTAAGTGACAGTTTTTCCTCTCTCTCTCTCTCTCTCTCTCTCTCTCTCTCTCTCTCTCTCTCTCTCTCTCTCTCTCCCTCTCTCTATTGCCTCACTCTACTCTTCAATCAAGACTCGGCCTTTTGTCCACGAATGGAACCACCCACATAAGACTAGAAAACACCGCCAGTTGCTGGTGCATAGCCACTTCTTCCCCCCCCCCCAACAACAACAACAACAACAACAACAAACAACAACTGTCTATCATGAAACGTGTTTACGGCGTTGTTCTCTATCATTCTTATTGGTCATCATACCATATGTTCAGATCTACGTCTGCTGTGGGTTGAGAGAGACGATCATACTCGAGAAAGTAAAAAGAACTAGTTACCCACTTTCCACTCCAGTCTGTTGTTGTAAGGTCGCGAACACACCGGTGCCAAGTGAGGGTGACCGCACCCTCCCTTCTGGCTGAGGGGAGGGAGGGGAGAGGGAGGGAGGGAGGGAAGATGTGAAGGGAAGGTAGGGCAAGGAGGAGGGCAGAGGAAGATGTGAAGGGAAGGTAGGGCAAGGAGGAGGGCAGAGGAAATGGATGGAGTTCAACAAATGGGGGAAAAGAAGTTAGGATGAAGTTCAAAAAAGAATTTATGATGAAGTTCAAAAAAGAAGTGAGAATGAAGTTCAAAAAAGAAGTTAGGATGAAGTTCAAAATCAGAGTAATGATGATGGAGGAAGAGAAGACAGAGAGAAGGAAAGTATAAGGGAGAGGAGGAGGAGGAGGAGGAGGAGGAGGAGTGAATGTGTGGGTGTGTAACGAGGGAGGGAGGGAGGGAGGGAGGAGTGGTGGAGGCGAGAAAAGGTGTCAGGATGTAAGGGTGTCAAGTGTGAGGTGGGGCGGTGGGTGGTGCTGCTGTGTGTGTGTGTGTGTGTGTGTGGCCTCCAGTCATCACTTGTCTTTCTACACTTAACGATTTATTATTATTATTATTATTATCATTATTATGATAAACCCACCTCTCATACACTCAAGTGGACGTTAGAACATAGTGTATCATACACCCATACAATACAATAGTATACGCGGTGTATGAGTTGTATAATATGGAGAGAGAGAGAGATAATCTAAGATACGAGACATCTAGTCATTTCGGTGCAGCAGGTTCCACAGTGTGAACAGACAGTACACCTCTGAGTACAGGAGTCAGACTGTATCATGAATGAGCATTGAGCAGACAGTACAGGAGTCAGACTGTATCATGAATGAGCACTGAGCAGACAGTACAGGAGTCAGACTGTATCATGAATGAGCACTGAGCAGACAGTACAGGAGTCAGACTGTATCATGAATGAGCATTGAGCAGACAGTACAGGAGTCAGACTGTATAGTGAATGAGCAACCTCGGACGAATGTACAACGTGATGAAATTTGGCACAATATAAAACCCACATTTCACAGACGTGTGACGTGGTCTTGGTGTCGGTTCTGTCTATCAATACCATTATGTATCGACCTGTAGCTCAGGTCTGGCTGTAACGGGAGGAGAAGGGGGGAGGGGGGAGTGTCCTCTGTGTCCCTGTGTTTACTGTGGATGTGTTGAGCGTTACGGGCAAGATCAAAGTGAGTGATGTTTATGCTCATGGGGCGTCCACACGGGTCATTGTTGACGCTCGAGAGTCGTGTAGGTGAATAGCGTCTGTGTGTGTGTGTGTGTGTGTGTGTGTGTGTGTGTGTGTGTGTGTGTATGTGTGTGTGTCATTTCTTCATACAGTGTTATCTGTAAGGTGCGAGGTGTGGGGGTGGTTGGGGAGGGAAGATGTGTGTTTGTGGATTGAATGAGTAACAAAAACCCTGAGTCTTATGTGGGGGTGTGAGATGCTCATAGCAACGTTGGCCAGGGTAAGGGGACATTTGGCAGTCACTCTAAGACTCAATAGACAGATAGATAGACGAAGAAATAGGCCAATAGACGGGTGAAGCGACAGACAGATAACTACTTAGACAGTCAAGTCCTGTCGAAAGTGAGACTCGCTCTAGACGGGAAGCGGAGAAGAGCGAGAGGGGAGGAGGGAAGAGAACCCTAGATGAGGTGTTATAGAGAGATGACGAAGGCTCGGATCTGAGAGCAGCTTACACACACGCCAATATCCTGGTTCAGGAGAAGGGGAGGAAGGTGACCAGGTGTTGACGTTCCTCCACATCATCATCTGAAGGGAGTCTGTCCCTCACAGTGGAGTCTTACTGTCACACTAATGCCACCTGTCTGTCATAAAGGAGTCTGTCCCTCACAGAAGAGTCTTACTGTCACTCTAATGCCATCTGTCTGTCATAAGGGACTCTGTCCCTCACAGTGGAGTCTTGCTGTCACACTAATGCCATCTGTCTGTCACAAGGGCGTCTGTCCCTCACAGTGGAGTCTTGCTGTCACACTAATGCCATCTGTCTGTCACAAGGGCGTCTTGCTGTCACAAGGATAGCATCTATGTGTCATAAGGGCGTTAGCATCTACCTATCACAAGGGCATGAATGGGATGGCCTTGATTAAGGCCTCGGCTGCCCGTGCCGTCTCAAATGACCTCATCGAGACAAGGAAAAATGGTAACGTCTGGATGAGGTCACAGATCTAGGTGAGGTCAAGAGGCCTCTCACTTGACAAGCAGCTGTCTGGCATACCAGTTCAGTTCTTTCTTTTACAGTGTTCGTTGAGGTGTTCAAGGAAGGGTTCAAG
>NC_092241.1:8329568-8354568 GCF_036320965.1 Panulirus ornatus | reverse complement strand
TATCATATGGTCTATGACGAGGTTCGGGGTCTGAACATGCAGGAGGGTGTGAGGCGTAGAAGGGATAACGCAAATTAGAACAATGTGGTATACGGGGGAGGAAAACGCATCATCAATGGGTTGAACCAAAGCATATGAAACGGTCTTAGGAAACCACAGAATGGTCTGTGGGGCTTGTCTGTGGATATACGGCCCTGGCTTCAGTGCATCATAACAAGACAGCGAGAGAGTGGACGTGAAGAGATGAAGGCCATTCTTCGTGTATTGCTTTCGGTCACAAGTCACCTTCGGCAGTGCTAGATCACAGTCAACAGACAG
This sequence comes from Panulirus ornatus, assembly GCF_036320965.1. Taxonomy (NCBI): domain Eukaryota; kingdom Metazoa; phylum Arthropoda; class Malacostraca; order Decapoda; family Palinuridae; genus Panulirus; species Panulirus ornatus. Next base: position 8,354,250 of record NC_092241.1, on the reverse strand, counting down.
GAAGGAGTACAAGGCTCAGGAGAACCTCCTCGCTCGAAAGGACCCTATCATTTCCCTCCTGCTTGAAGCGCAACCTCGAAGTGACAGTCGGCAGGAACTAGAGGAGGACTTGAGTTTTGTCGCTATTTCCCACGATAGGGCGGTAGGGTCAAGAACAGAGGACTGGGCCTTAGAGGGAAAGGTACCTCAATTGGCCTCCCTTCTCTGTTCCTTCTTTTGGAAAAGTAATTCAAGAGGGGAGGATTTCCAGCCCCCGCCCCAGCTCCCTCCCCCTTTTAGTCGCCCTCCACGACACGCAGGGAAGACGTGGGAAGTATGCCTCCTCCCCTATCCCCAGGGACAATATATTTCTCAAGACGATCAAAACAAATATCATTTTAGGCGTCATCAAAAAAAATACCCGGGACATCAGTGTCGCCATACTGGCTATATTGGCTGTGATGAAGCAGAAAAAAGAGAAGAAAATAAACCTTTATATTTGGGGAATTTATGATTCGGTTGACAAGAAAATCTTGCATTACTGATGACTGGTGATACACGTGGCTGTCAGGCTTGGACGAGGCCCATTTCACACCCAAGGGCACTCAAGGTTACCTTCACACACACACACACACACACACACACACACACACACATACACACTGTGTGTGTGTGTGTGTGTGTGTGCTTGGGAGGTAGGAGTATGAAGGTGTGATGGGGGTATGTTAATGGGTTCCTGTATACATACTTCCTGGCTGTGAGCCAGTACATTTCTGTGAATATGTTTCTCACGTGGTGTCCTGCAGGATAGTGTGGGTAGGATGTTTCTCGCGTGGTGTCCTGCAGGATAGTGTGGGTAGGATGTTTCTCACGTGGTGTCCTGCAGGATAGTGTGGGTAGGATGTTTCTCACATGGTGTCCTGCAGGATAGTGTGGGTAGGAACCGTGAAGGACCCTCTGCGGATCCTTCTGTTGCTCCTTGATTGCACATGACCCAGTAATACATCAGTGCCGGTAGTATGTAAATTCACCCTCTTTTCCATGAATTACGTGCGTCTCCGTAAAATGCAGTGTGTCTGTGTCTGTGTGTGTGTGTGTGTGTGTGTGTGTGTGTGTGTGTGTGTGGTGTGTGTGTGTGTGTGTGTGTGTGTGTGTGGTGTGTCTGTGTGTGTGTGGTGTGTATGTGTGTGTGTGGTGTGTGTGTGTGTGTGTGTGTGTGTGTAAAGATATGGTACATATATACAAGGTTAAGAGACGGTGGCAACACGAGTGTAAAACTCTCTTCCCATAACACACAAAATATCACAAATAACAGTCAAAAACACAGCCACTCGTGTGTTAAGCCTAAGCAAGACTTTACAATTGATAACATCACAACACCGACGTAAAAACATAACCATTATTGCAACATCTTGCGATGTTATAAAACATATTTCCTTATCGTTTCTCTCGCTACCTGAGCATTTATATCACTGATGGAAACTAGTATCAAATCATATATATATATATATATATATATATATATAGCGACGGGAATGGATGAAGGCAACAAATATGAATATGTACATGTGTATGTATGTATATGTCTGTGTATGTATATGTATGTATACGTTGAAATGTATAGGTATGTATATGTGCGTGTGTGGGCGTTTATGTATATACATGTGTATGTGGGTGGGTTGGGCCATTCTTTCGTCTGTTTCCTTGCGCTACCTCGCGAACGCGGGAGACAGTGAATAAGTACATAAAATATATATGTATATATATATATATATATATATATATATATATATATATATATATATATATATATATATATATAGTCCTGAACAAGAGGAACAAAGTTTATCTATTCCCTAACGTTTTCTATTACCTCTCGTCTTTAGCTATGTCTTGTCTAATTCTTCCTCATTCTTTGTCTTCTCTCCTTCCCCTTGCTCCCCTCTTCCACCGCTTGTAACCTTAGACCTCGTCATGTTCCTCCTCCTCCTCCTCCTCCTCTTCCATTTGCAGATTGGAGGCTGGACCCCACCTGACCCACCGAGTGTCTCGTAAAGTGGATGGCAGCAGCTGGTGCATGGCCACACCAGCTGGCCATATATGAATAACATTACGTCCTTATCCATCCACCCTCCCTTCCCACCACCACCAGAGTTTCCACCAACCCCCACCTTCCCGTAGCCCGAGCAAGATGGCCACTCTAAGGAACTTTCATTTCGGAATTACAAAAAGGAAATATCTGTTCTAAGACACCTGGATTTCCATATTTATTTTTTTTTTTCCCCCTCTAGGAACAGTGGGTACTTTACTATTCTCTAGTGGTTCTTGTAGATCCCGGGGTGGTGTTGCCGGAGGGCATGGAGGGTGAGGGGGTGTGTGTGTGAGAGAGAGAAAAAAAAGAGCCTTTCCTTTGCTATCCTTTTCTTCTTCTTCTTCTTCTACTGTCTTTTAGAAGGAAACTACGTCTTTGGCAGGAGTGTTGAGGCCAGAATTACCTAGCTGGAACATTACGAGTATGTGTGGCCTCTGGATCTCTATACCTCAAAGGTTTCTGTTGCAGAATTCGAGTGTGAAGGGACGTACAAACACCAGAAGAATAAAGTATGACCTCAAGGACTACAAAGAGAGAATAGGATCGAAGACAAAGGCACTTCAGGTTCTTGGAGACAAAGATAGCGATCCTGCCAGAAGGACACACACACACACACACACACACAGACACACAAACACACACACACACACACACCAAAACCACAAGATCATAACAGAGAGATAAAGAGAGATACAAGGATGATCTAAGGTCAATATATTTCACTAAAATGTCGTATTAGAAATGGTTTAACCTTTTATTGCTGGTGTATATTTCAAGACAATGTCAAAACCAGTGACAAGGACCCGAGTGACGGGTCGGGTGAATACACCAACTGAAGTAGGACGAAAAATATGATATATTTAAAACAATTAGCATATAAATAAGCAAACTGGTAACTGTACATAAACATACACACACACACACACACACTCGCATGTTTACCATATGGCGTCCTAGCTACGTCTCTTCGTTGTATATCAACTGACTGCTATATTTCTCTCTTGTGTCTCCCCTGATGATGATGTGATTATTACACGAAAGTGCACTCAGGAACTTATCGTGTTTCCTTTTCCCCGTGGACTCTTAGGAATATATATATATATATATATATATATATATATATATATATATATATATATATATATATATATACATATCACATAATGCCCTCTAACAACAAGGACTCGAACCCAAGACCTTTGCGTTTGACAGTAAGGTTCTGTAAACCGCCAGCCACTGGTATTGTGAGCCTAATGGGATTTGACCAGTCTAGTCCCTTTATGAAGTTCGACGTTGGTCATGATTCTGCCTAAGCATCACACATGCGTGAGGCATGACCCTTATGTAGGATATCCTTGAGGAAGAATGCCCTCTGTCATTCAGGGGTTTGATGGTACCCTAATAGTCCATTGGACTCGTATGATATTTGGTGCAAGGTTAGGGTAGCGTGTGAGCTGCATGGACATCCAGTTATTAACAAAATGGATAACAGATATGAGCGTAACAGTCCCCTTGGACGACAAACAAAATCGTAATGTTACATGACAGTGATAGACGTTTAGTAACGCTGATTGGAACAGATATATGTATACCTATTCGACGTAACGCATGACTCCATGGAAAAAAAAAAACCACTCAGATTTCAGCCACTTACATATAAACCATTTCTCATGGCACCTGGAAAATAACAGACGTTCACAGACCAACACACAAACGAACGGGATCCTGATGTCTTCAACCCCAATTCCAAGATAAGGAATCAACAAACAGGTTCAAGGCATCGTACTATCAACAAACAGGTTCAAGACAACATACTATCAACAAACAGGTTCAGGACAACGTACTATCAACAAACAGGTTCAAGGCGTCGTACTATCAACAAACAGGTTCAAGACAACGTACTATCAACAAACAGGTTCAAGACAACGTACTGTCAACAAACAGGTTCAAGACAACGTACTGTCAACATACAGGTTCAAGGCAACGTACTGTCAACAAACAGGTTCAAGACAACGTATTGTCAACAAACAGGTTCAAGGCATCGTACTATCAACAAACAGGTTCAAGGCAACGTACTGTCAACAAACAGGTTCAAGACAACGTACTATCAACAAACAGGTTCAAGGCAACGTACTATCAACAAACAGGTTCAAGGCAACGTACTGTCAACAAACAGGTTCAAGACAACGTACTATCAACAAACAGGTTCAAGGCAACGTACTATCAACATACAGGTTCAAGGCAACGTACTGTCAACATACAGGTTCAGGACAACGTACTGTCAACAAACAGGTTCAAGGTGTCGTACTATCAACAAGCAGGTTCAAGGCAACGTACTATCAACAAACAGGTTCAAGGCAACGTACTGTCAACATACAGGTTCAGGACAACGTACTGTCAACAAACTGGTTCAAGGCAACGTACTGTCAACATACAGGTTCAAGGCAACGTACTGTCAACATACAGGTTCAGGACAACGTACTGTCAACAAACTGGTTCAAGGCAACGTACTGTCAACATACAGGTTCAAGGCAACGTACTGTCAACATACAGGTTCAAGGCAACGTACTGTCAACATACAGGTTCAAGGCAACGTACTGTCAACATACAGGTTCAGGACAACGTACTGTCAACAAACTGGTTCAAGGCAACGTACTATCAACAAACAGGTTCAAGGCAACGTACTATCAACAAACAGGTTCAAGGCAACGTACTGTCAACAAACAGGTTCAAGACAACGTACTGTCAACAAACTGGTTCAAGGCAACGTACTATCAACAAACAGGTTCAAGGCAACGTACTATCAACAAACAGGTTCAAGGCAACGTACTATCAACATACAGGTTCAGGACAACGTACTGTCAACAAACAGGTTCAAGGCAACGTACTATCAACAAACAGGTTCAAGGCAACGTACTATCAACAAACAGGTTCAAGGCAACGTACTATCAACATACAGGTTCAGGACAACGTACTGTCAACATACAGGTTCAAGGCAACGTACTGTCAACATACAGGTTCAGGACAACGTACTGTCAACAAACTGGTTCAAGGCAACGTACTGTCAACAAACAGGTTCAAGGCAACGTACTGTCAACATACAGGTTCAAGGCAACGTACTGTCAACAAACAGGTTCAAGACAACGTGCTCTCAATAAAAGAACTCACACGACTTACGGCAAAGGCAAAAACTAATATATTTTCTCCATATTTTCCCCCAATATTCCCATTTCCTCCCTAAGATAAGGAGCAATGTGGTCTTAGGCGTCTGGTCTGTTCCCAGGTAATGACCAGGGTGGTGGTGCAAACGTAAACAACCCATCACAAGGCTCGGTGCAAAGGCCACAGGGTCCTCCACGACACACAGACCTCTGGGTCCTCTACAACTCAAAGACCTCTGGGTTCGCTATGACACAAAGGCCTCTGGATCCTCCATGACACAAAGACCTCTGGGTCCTCCACAACACAAAGACCTCTGGGTCCTCTACAACTCAAAGACCTCTGGGTTCGCTATGACACAAAGGCCTCTGGATCCTCCATGACACAAAGACCTCTGGGTCTTCCACGGCACGAAGACCTCTGGGGTCTTCCACGACACAAAGACCTCTGGGGTCTTCCACGACACGAAGACCTCTGGGGTCTTCCACGACACGAAGACCTCTGGGTCTTCCACGACACAAAGACCTCTGGATCTTCCACGACACAAAGACCTCTGGGGTCCTCCACGACACAAAGACCTCTGGGTCTTCCACGACACAACGACCTCTGGGGTCTTCCACGACACAACGACCTCTGGGGTCTTCCACGACACGAAGACCTCTGGGTCTTCCACGACACAAAGACCTCTGGGTCCTCCACGGCACGAAGACCTCTGGGGTCTTCCACGACACAAAGACCTCTGGGGTCTTCCACGACACAAAGACCTCTGGGTCTTCCACGACACAAAGACCTCTGGATCTTCCACGACACAAAGACCTCTGGGGTCTTCCACGACACGAAGACCTCTGGGTCCTCCACGACACAAAGACCTCTGGGTCCTCCACGACAAGAAATGATCACAAATGACCCGATTATGTAAGAAAGACAGTCTATAAGAGAACTGAACGACTCCAAAGACAATCAGCGTAAAATCTAATGACGTATTTGTAGATCGTAGACCATCTGATGTGGAAGAATCAAACGCCGACGACAATTGAAGTCACCACACTGAGGCGAACGTGATGGATTTAAGCGTTTTCTCTTTTTTGAGCGTTTTCTTCCATTCTCCGTAAAGAAGTAATGGTACAGTCTCGTCCGACTCGTCCATCTTATCACTAAAACAATTTGACTGTGGGGGAAAATACGATGCTGAAACACCTCACATGGTGAAGAGACGAAGGGCATGTCTTTATCACATAACATGTTTAGACAATAACATATATTTCCTCTCTATATACATTCTTTTTTCTCCTAATATTCCCATTTCGTTTTCTTCTCTGATTCCAGTTGTTTAAAGGAGAATGTTATCAGTTGTGTTTGCTATGTATGACGCTACATTATCTACAGATGCTCTTCGCGAAGACCGACGAATGTGTATGGTTGGGGAATCACAGGAGCTGTGTGTGTGTGTGTGTGTGTGTGTGTGTGTGTGTCACTTGGAGGTGCCTCTCGCCACCCAGCCTCCTTACCAACAGACCACAAAAAGTACAAACCAAACTCCAGGACCTCCTGTGTACAAAAGGCAATGATTAAATCCGGGTCCAGTTCACTTTCCTTTCCAGGTAAACAAACCAAATGATTAACCTTAATATCCCGAGATCTTTCGTCTTTAGGTAAAATGAATCATTTCTTATGTCAACATTCTTATCTAGAGAGAGAGACTTGATTCTTTTATCAAGATTTACTAAGGAAAAATTCGTTGAATGATGCTGAAGATGAAGGACCATGTCATTATATGGTAGATTTATCTCTTTGTGTGAATCAAAGATAGTGAAGTTTATTTCCAATGATATATGCAAATGACTTTAAACAAACACTTTTCTTCAACAACCATGACAGAAATCTTCATCTACATTATCTACTTATATTTTTCGTAATTCTGACATTATCAACTTCATGTTTCCACTTCCATTTATCAGTCTTATCTTCTTACTAATTCTGACACAATCAATTTCCTATTTCCACATTATCCGTCTTATCTTTAACACGAACAATGTACTCCACCTTCCATAACAAGCCACCAAGAAACACACTCACTCACATGACCCAACTTTTAAAACCTCACATAAAACTATAAGTTTTCTATTTTCTCTGTACTCGTGAATCTCTTCCCAAAACGAGTTTGGCCACATTTCCTTAAACTGCTATGTCACACGAGCTCCAGCCACTCACACACACACACACACACACACACACACACACACACACACACACACACACACACACACACACACACACACACACACACACACACTTGCGCTTTCCCAAGCTCATTCCTTCGTCTCATACAACTTCCTTTCTATTTTTCCCCCCGACTGCGTTTTTGTCCACTAACTTACCACCCATATTTCATTGGTTTGTGGTGACTTTTATCATCTATGAAATTACAGTTAAATACTGCAGACTCATGCGCTGTCTCAGGTCTGGGTTTTACACTGGTGTATTTGCCCAACGTACTTTCGTCGCTGATGTAGTTAAGTATACATATAATGGCTTACATACAGTTAATGGTATGTACATAACTTGGCCAATAGCAGGTTAGGTTGACTTCATTCCTTGTGTGACTTATCTTCTGTAGAACGAAAGAGATTTAATGCATTTGAGTTATTGATATAAGTTCCCAAGTGCACTTTCATGTAGTAATCACATCGTCAGGGGAGATACAAGAATGTGATAGAAAACGTAGAACAGCAGTCAGTTGATATACAAGGAAGAGACCTAAGACGCTATTGGTAAACAAGCGGTAATTTCCCCTGCAACACTAAACCCAAAAAAGAAAAACTCCCTTCTTTATAATATATACCTTCTAAACATTCCCTGAATCTTTAGAAATATATATAAACCCAAGAGCCAATAAAGATTCAAAAGCATCTCATAGAAAGTCCTTGATAAAGCAAACACTACTATCCAACAGTCCAATAATTATGAATAAAGTCACTCTCTCTCGTCGTCTACAGGTAAACACTGTTTATCCTACCGCTAACAAAGAACAAACTCCCCCCCCCCTCTCTCTCTCTCTCTCTCTCTCTCCCTTTCTCCCCCAAGCCGCCACACCCGTGAAAGACAAGGGGCCAAAGCCTAACAGAGTCACCAAGCCAACCTGACTTCGCAAATTCTCCTTCTTACACCACCCACGCCAGCAGTGGTGTGAGCTGTTTTCTCTTAACTCTTCTTCTGACATATTTTTATACATCTTAAAGCTCTTTTCTCTTACTACTTCTACTACTACTGCTGCTAGTCACACTACAACTACTACTACAACTACTACTATTACTACTACTACTATTATTACTACTACTACTACTACTACTCTTACTTAATCAATGCTCCTCCTCCTCCTCCTCCTCCTACTACTACTACTACAACTATTACTACTACGACTTCTTCTACGTCATTGCTCGCCATTTCCCATATGAACAAGGTAGCGTTCGGAACAGATGACCCAGCCTTGGAACCCCCCCCCTCAAGAAAACAAAGACCTCACTTGGTTCCTTCCTCCGTTCTTTCTTTTGGAAGGTAATACAGGAGGGAAGGATTTCCAGCCCCTCGGTCTCACCCCTCTTAACCAACGACGTGGGCGGGTGCTCACACAGTTATCAAAGGCCTCGATAATCTTCGTCTAATCAGTTACTTAAGGACACTTTCGTCTGATAAGAATTGTGGTAACTGATGGTAACGAGGAAAGTATTACACGTTAGGCCAAATGGAACTTAATATGAATTTGATCAGTATTTTCCCATCAAATGTCTCAAAAAAAGATTTGTATTCTCATTCCCAGAAGATATGAGGCACAGAATGTAACGCAATTATTCTATGGAACATCCCGTTTGGGCGGGAGGGTAAAAATTGATATCATACAAAGAAATACGAAAGGAATTCAAACTGCAACAGACCACTGGGTGCTAACGAGGCTGTTTGTGATACTGGAGGAGATAAGAAACTCACGAATTAGAACCTCTTAAGTGTACGAAAGATATACAAACGTTTCGAAGTAAAGAGAAGAGAAAAATACAATCTGTACACTTTTCTCATGTGATTATGGAGGTGCAAATAAAGTTAGATGTGATACTGAAGCGAACATTGATCCTAGCCTGAACCAGGTACCCATTTTCATCGACCAACCACTATATGTGGATGAACAGCTGGGTTGACTGTGGGCCGACTGCCGTAAACCAGGATTCGAACCTATGCCACGCTCGACCATGGGCGGGTGGCCCTGTGAATACGTCACGGTCAGGATCGCTAACTGATACACCACGGAATTCCATTGCCACACAAGGCAGATACAATATATATATATATATATATATATATATATATATATATATATATATATATATATACATATATATATATATATATATATATATATATATATATATATATATATACCTTATTGAATGCATTTCCTAATGTATGGATGTTTACTGTTACCGCCATCATAGAAAAATGACCAAATCAAATTAAGATTTCACATCTTTATACATTTCCTTCGCATCGTACATTGCATAAAACCTTTGCCATATGCATGATGAATGTGTAGAACGAGAGCGAAAGGCTCCGAACGAATGACGACACATCGCCTGTGGCGAAATACGAGCAAAGTGAGAGAGAAAAATAAGATTATATTGGTCTACCATGTCATTGGTTCACATTAATTACGAGAGAGAATTGCTTTTCCTTTCACTAAATGGCGATATCTTGAGACTTTATGGGGATATTAAGGGAAGCGGAAAAGATTGGAAACGGTTTAAAAAAGAAATAAAAAAGATGGGAACCAGGGATGGAAAACGGGCTGCGGGTTTACTGAACTAATTGTAAATGCTTACATTAAGACAAAACATAAAACTAAACAATATCACACAAACTCATATATATATATATATATATATATATATATATATATATATATATATATATATATATATATATATATATATATATGAATCTTTAAGACTCCTTTCTTAGCCTCCTGCAGTTCAAAGCCCAGACTTCTAAGCTTGAGTTTATGACAAACTTTCAAACTGGTGCTCTTATATATACCATGATTAAATGTACTAAAGTTAATAAACATACTTCTCGACCGGTTGAGAAAATATGAAAAAAAAACTAACTCGAATGAGAACAAGGAGGTTAGAATAAAAGAAAACGAGATTTGAAAGAAATAAGAGAAATGGGTATTCCCAGGGCGTTCCATTTGGTCCACTTCTATTTCTGAATCAAACACGATGGCAGATGTCTCCAGCTATCTCAAGAGGGCAGTGGCGACTAGTGATAATAGCAACATATATTATAAATGTATATGTCAGCTACATCTCCTGAAGAAAAAAAATAAAAGAATCACCGAAGCTGAAAATCTGCTGCTCAACTTATGACATTATCTGATTCGCCTACGTCTTTAACCTTGAGAATATCACATACGATTCCACCAAAGTTTTGCTACAGTCCTTTATTTTCAGTTAAAACCAACAATACCTCGATTAAATTAAAGATAAATAGGTATATTCTATAGGCGTTAACATTAACTTTCATTATTCTGAACGTATTAAAAGCACACTCGAAAAAGATACATGATCAAATGCAGATTTGACAAAGGTGGGGAAATTTTTATGCTCGTCTTTTTTTACGTCAGCCCTTTGGGGCTATGCCATGACATGGGATACCACACAGTGAGGTCATGCCATGACATGGGATACCACACAGTGAGGTCATGCCATGACATGGGATACCACACAGTAAGGTTATGCCATGACATGGGATACCACACAGTGAGGTCATGCCATGACATGGGATACCACACAGTGAGGTCATGCCATGACATGGGATACCACACAGTAAGGTCATGCCATGACATGGGATACCACACAGTGAGGTCATGCCATGACATGGGATACCACACAGTGAGGTTATGCCATGACATGGGATACCACACAGTGAGGCTATGCCATGACATGGGATACCACACAGTGAGGCTATGCCATGACATGGGATACCACACAGTGAGGTTATGCCATGACATGGGATACCACACAGTGAGGTCATGCCATGACATGGGATACCACACAGTGAGGTCATGCCATGACATGGGATACCACACAGTGAGGTCATGCCATGACATGGGATACCACACAGTGAGGTCATGCCATGACATGGGATACCACACAGTGAGGTCATGCCATGACATGGGATACCACACAGTGAGGTCATGCCATGACATGGGATACCACACAGTGAGGTCATGCCATGACATGGGATACCACACAGTGAGGTTATGCCATGACATGGGATACCACACAGTGAGGTCATGCCATGACATGGGACACCACACAGTGAGGTTATGCCATGACATGGGATACCACACAGTGAGGTCATGCCATGACATGGGATACCACACAGTGAGGTCATGCCATGACATGGGATACCACACAGTGAGGTCATGCCATGACATGGGACACCACACAGTGAGGTTACATCGTTTCATGAACGAAGATCATGCATGTTCTGTCTTCAAGTCTTTGTCATGAGCACATAGCACCAGGTGCCCTAGGCCCTCAGTCGCTGAAGTCTCATGACACAGCTTCGTTGGTCGCTGAAGTCTCATGACACAGCTTCCATGGTCGCTGAAGTCTCATGACACAGCTTCCATGGTCGCTGAAGTCTCATGACACAGCTTCCTTGGTCGCTGAAGTCTCATGACACAGCTTCGTTGGTCGCTGAAGTCTCATGACACAATCATTTTCTCTAGTGGGTTCAACAAGGATGAACGTAATTGAATTATGGATGTATAACTTCTTCACTTTCAGGATAATGCCATGAAACGAAGTGTACATCAGGAGTGAATTCAGCCCACAAAGGAGTGTGGATGATTGACTTCAGCATCCACTTCAAAGGATTCGTCGTCACAGTTACTGTCTTGAAATACCAGTTAACTACCTTTGACCTGTGTGTTCATCAGTTCCTGAGGACGATGGTACGACCAATAAACAGGCTTTTACGACCCTTCAGCACGACGGTATACGACCCTTGAGCACGACGGTATACGACCCTTGAGCACGACGGTATATACGACCCTTGAGCACATTTTATTACACCTATTACACTTTTTTGGCTCATAAAGAAAAGGAAGATTTATATCAAAAGTCTTCTTAAGAAGTGATGAACTTTGAAATTATAAATATCTTCTTTGAAGTGATAGAAGGTGAAAAAAAAAATAAGTGTTTATATGAAATAAGAGATTGGAAAACTAGTCTTTTCAAGAAGAAAAAATGAGTAAATTGTATATGACACAAGACCTCTAAGCAAATTCTATTTTTCCTTTGAGTAACGTAATTGTGGTAGAAAGAATGCTATGTCTGTGAGCAAGTTCGATTCGTGGCCACCAGCCAGCCCCTTCTGGACATAGATCTCAAAATTATCGTAATTCATCTGATTTTTAAGTCCACTTCATATCCGACTCGAAATCCCTCTCGACTCATTATATAAATCTGGGGCAACTCAAAATGGCTGAACGTTAGTAGCTTAAAAGAAAATATAAAACTGGTTTACAGTCACAACAAGGCATGACCAACATTGAGCATGATTTTCTTCCTTTTTTTTATAACTTATAGCAATTTAGATATATCTCACTTCGCTCTGTACTGAGGTGATATCCAGCTCGGGTGATCTGCAGTTAATGTAACAAATTTCTTTTTGATTTACTATATAAATGTAAATCCGGCTCTAGCATTCCCCCATTGTCTTCGTAAATAATTTTGGTTGATTTTTCTTGCCAAAAAGAAAAAAGTTTCCAAAGCTTAGATCAAAGTATTCAACATAACGTTTGATTTTCGTGCCTAAAGCTTGTGTTGCGTCTTGATGAAGAAAAAAAAAGGGAATCTTCGTTTCTCTTCAGCTAAAGCTTATTCAGCTTGAGTGGAAGTTGTGACAGGTCGTCAAGCAAATCATAATTCATGAGAACACGAGAGAGAGAGAGAGAGAGAGAGAGAGAGAGAGAGAGAGAGAGAGAGAGAGAGAGAGAGAGAGTCATATGACAGAAGACCTGATGGTTCATCGATAGGTTAATAGCTGGAGGACAGTAATACGTGGGAGCACAAGGGAAATACAGGCAATAGAAGACCTGATGGTCTATGATGAGGTTGTCTTCTTAAGGACAAAGAAGTCATAAAACAGAAGACGAAGACCCGATGGTCTATTAAGAGGTTATCTACTAGAGGACAGTAATACATGGGAGTACATGGGAGAGCCAGATAACACAAGACCTGATGGTCTATGACCAGGGTATCTGCTGGAGGACAGTACATGGGAAGGACAGATAACACAAGACCTGATGGTCTATGACGAGGTTATCTGCTGGAGGACAGTACATGGGAAGGACAGATAACACAAGACCTGATGGTCTATGACCAGGTTATCTGCTGGAGGACAGTACATGGGAAGGACAGTTAACACAAGACCAGATGGTCTATGACCAAGTGATCTGCTGGAGTGCCTTACTTATACATGAAGACAGGATAATAAAAGAGAAAATCTCCTCATGTTCAGAATGCTTTTTGAACCCGGAATCTATTACAAGCAAAAGAATCAAAGGTATAGCCAGAGGCATGTTCGCTCAGAACATTATACCATGAACAAAACCCCATCTTGCATCCCCATTTCAGAGAACGAAGAACACATACACCAACCAAGAGTGAACAGGGGTCAAAAATTGACTGACTGGTCTGTAACGAAGTTACCTGCTGAACGTAAACTAAGGACCATTATCCATTTTAATCAAGTCAATGATCACTTCGAAATTACCCTTTAGCCTTATTTGAATTAGTCTACTGCTTTGGCTATACGATATTAACAAGCAGGTTATTACAGCGTTTATAAACTGCCTTTAAAAGCATTTTTTCCAAAATAAGTTAAAACTTCATGTATCTAAGCTTTAGCCCTCTTTATCTGGTTAATTTGTATTGTCTATTTCGTACAATATACATATATCTATCGATGATACACGAACTTTTTGAGGGAGTCTTAAAAACTCTATCAAATCTCGTACGTTTTTGTATGGAGAACAGTTTTCGATCTCTTTATCATGAAAAATATCTTTCGTTTCTATGTCTTCCGAAATATTATAGTTGACCCTTTTTCTTTTTAAGAAATTTTTGAAATTGACAATATCATGTTTGACCATTTTTAGAAATTTATAAAATTGGCAATGTCATGGATGACCATTTTTTAAAAACCTATTAAAATTGACATTGTCATGGTTGACCATTTTTTAAAAACCTATTAAAATTGACAATGTCATGGTTGACCATTTTTTAAAAACCTATTAAAATTGACAATGTCATGGTTGACCATTTTCAAAAACCTATTAAAATTGGCAATATTATGGTTGACCATTTAAAAACCTATTAAAATTGACAATGTCATGGTTGACCATTTCTAAAAACCTATCAAAATTGGCAATATTATGGTTGACCATTTTAAAACATTTTAAAATTGGCAATATTATGGTTGACCTTATTAGAATTGGCAATATTATGGTTGACCATTTTCAGAAAATTTTAAAATTGGTAATATTGTGGTTGACCTCTTTTAAAAACAAAAAAAAAAAAAAAAATCGAATAATAAGGCAGAGACTGATTCTCTTGCATACCAAACAATGCGATTCCATACGGAGTCGTGGCATATGTTTTAATAGCTTATGACGAATTTTAAATATATATATATATAATCATATATATATAGTAAATATATATATAAAAATATATATAAATATATAGTATATTAATAATATCTATTGAAGGATGCCATATAGATATATCTTGATATATATATATATATATATATATATATATATATATATATATATATATATATATATATATATATATATATATATATGGCACTTAGTAGCAGTAATGAGAATATTATGCATTAGCCTTAAACCCACACACACACACACACACACACACACACACACACACACACACACACACACACACGAAAAAAAAATATCGCTATATAAATTAGTATTTCTAATTAAGCCTGGCACTGATTACGAGAGTGTCCATAACCTAACCTAATTTCCGCTTATGAACCAAAATATGATTTTTTCACTTTCTTCGGTAAATATTTCTTTTTAATTTACCGTGACGCAAATTACAGGGGAAAGAAAAAACGCTGGATATTTAAACAATGGGAATTTTTCAGGGTTTTTTCTTCCTAAAGCCACGCAATCAATATCTGTATTTATCTACGTCTATCTAAGTATCTATCTGTCTATCCATCTGTCTATCTGCCTATCTATCTATCTACTCTCTCTATCTATCTATCTATCTATCTGTCAATCTATCTATCTATCTATCTATCTGTCAATCTATCTATCTATCTATCTATCTATCTATCTGTCAATCTATCTATCTATCTATCTATCTATCTATCTGTCAATCTATCTATCTATCTATCTATCTGTCAATCTAGCTATCTATCTATCTATCAATCTATCTGTCTATCTATCTATATATCTATCTATATACATACATATAATGTAAGGTGACTGGAAATAATGCTATCATCTATATGACACGAAATCTGGCTATGAAGTATGAAGAGATAGCGAAAATATTCTAAAAAAAAAAAAACCCACCCTAAGAACATCATTAAGCTGTTAATTAAGCTTCACTTCGTCCCCACATCCTTACCGTATCTTGAGAAAAAACATGATCATGACACGTGTTATAACAAGCGATGTGTTGTCATTGTTATTACAACTGCCGGGACTTTGATTTGACCGAGGTTATAAACGCAAGTAAAAGGTCGCCTTCGACGAACCTTCATACCCCTCAGTGAACATGGAGTAATATAACCACATCAGGGGACTTTCTCGAGTCAAGGGAGTCCATCATTTCCCTGCTCCTGTAGGGAGCGCAGCCTCAAAGATGCAAAATCCTCGTAAAAGAGGTTTTAAGGTGGCACTATAATACTACCAATAATGTTAACACTAAAGATAAATCATTATTATTATTATTATTATTATTATTATTATTATTATTGTTATTATCATTATCATTATTATTATTATTATTATTATTATTATTATTATTATCAGTTATTATCATTATCATTATTATTATTATTATTATTATTATCTATCATTGTTGTCATTATCATTATTATTATTATTATCATAATTATTATTATTACTATTATTATTATTATTATTATTATTATTATTATCATTTACTAATAATTTTTACCTAAGTCTTTTCAAGCAAGTCTTTGACGTCGTTCTGATCGCGTTTGATAATCACGTTTCTCATTTCGTACCGTTGTAAAGTGATTGAAACTTGGACGAATAATGTATAAAAAAAAGAGGATCATTCCTTTAGGCTATTTGAGCTCAAAGAACGCGGAATATCTTAAAGGAACGTTGGTGTGTTTGTGCCTGAACATTGAAGAAAATCCATCAATGGCAGGTATATTCAAGAGCTCTGTAATTCATGTCAATCATGAAGTCTTTTTTTGTTTCAGTAATACAGAAATTTCTTCCATTCTTTCTACATGCCAACATGAACAGTGCGGACCCAAAAGTTTCGACGTTTACTTTTTCATTAAAGTTACTTTGCCCTCAATTTACACGTAGCGCCACAAACAGGCGAATCCTGGATTCAAAACTGTCTCTAATTGTTGAGAGAAAAGATAATGTAATGTATAGCGAAGTTTTTTTTCCTAAGACCGTTATAATTAGCTTGCTTGTGCGTCAGAGAATTTCCCACTTTACCCCTTACCGTTTTCTTTCCCTTATGGTGAGGTAAACAGTCCCTTTTTTCACGTAGTACTACGAAGGGCTGAGCTCTTACGCATACGCCTTTGTTACGCATAACGACCAAGAATAACTTTCAGCTTTTTTTGGGGGGTCACGTTAAGGACAGCAAACAAGGGGTCAAATTAGGTGGTTGGTGATTCAATCACCCAAGGTTAATTGGACGAGTTTCCTCCGCCAGGAATTCTTCCCGTCGTAAATGTGTTCGTATTTCGGGTGTTCGGGGTGTCGGTGAAGATGTAGATCTGTGTTTGATGCGAACTATCATAATACACGATTGATCTGTCATGTATCCAAGACATACTCAAGGAGGAATTTCGCTAGTTTGTTCGTCCATTTAGAAGGAAAACCTAGTCATTGGAAGACTATACACGACATGGTCGACACGAGAGACGCCTTCATAGGAGAAAAGATTAAGACGTAAATAAATGATCAATGTACCTTGTTTACAGGAAGGTGTGGCGTTCGTAAACATGTGTCACACCATTTTTACATGTGATGATGGTATATGTTTACGAGGTAAAAGGTGCACCTGAAGGAACAAGGGGCTATGTGTTTTGGCAGGCCTCCTTTGTCAGTCTTACATGTGCATTTTGGTCGAAAGTTAAAAGCAGCATTTTCGGAGAACGGACCAGTGCTCTGACGTAAGATTTTATCGCAATGTCTCAGTCATATTTCAGAAAATTTTTATGTTCATTCTCTCAGTACTGTCTTTGGCGATAGCGATAATGTCTGACAAATTTGCTCAAATACTTTTTTTTCTATGATATAATCGCATGTATTATCTGCTTACATTTTAGGAAAACATTTGATTAAAATCCCGCATCCAAGAATGCGAACAAAAGTGACGTCATAAGGCATGGATAGGATTGGACTTTGGAAGGTAATTAACTGGTTGAATGGCCATTAAACAAAAGAGTTGTGATTATAAGCCAATGCCTCAGAATGGTTAGACGTAACAAGTGGTGTAGCACAAGGCTTTATCTTAGCACCCGTTCTCTTTCTTATGTTTATCAAAGAATGTTATACTAGGGTGTCTTACAAGGTATTGAAATTCGCAATGGATCAAAAGCTTGTAGATTAACCTACAACAGGACCGAGAATCTACAACTACAAATTGAGACAAGTAGATCGAAGGACTGACCTTACAAGTGGCGTATGAATTTTGATATGAATTCACGGGCCGCCCCAGGGTCGAGGGTAAAGGTTCGAATCCTAATTGTGGCAATCGGTCTACAGTCAACCCAACTGTTCATCCACCCTTAGGGGTAGGATAATACCATAGATACCTTGCATAGCGTTAATGAAATGGCCTTGATTAGGTGCTCAGCAGCCTAAGGCGTCTCAGCTAACTTATGGAAAAGTAATGGATCAGTGAAGTGAAATATGTACACACAAATTCTTGAAGTCATAACCAAGACTTTTGAAATGAAGTTTAGCGCAATATCTTCACTCTCTACAGCACATAGGGACGTTCCCACTGTGTTTAGACTTCCTCACCTCACTTATGAAAATGAATATGGACAATGACGGACGACAGAGCATCGGCGAACAACAAAGATGATTGCTAGATGAGAAATAATTCCTTTGAGAGTCACTCTCACGTATGAATTGGCACTCGTCTCGATGTCCACACTAGTCAAAATCATACGTGAAGTAAGCACACTCTAGTGTATATCATACATAGAATATCTACCCCCCTCCCTCCCACCCCAGTGTATATTACATGTGTAATATATACACTCCCTCTTGAGTAATATGCACTTCCATAGTGTGTATAATACATACAATACGCACACCTGTAATCATATCTTTGTAGAGATGATGTGTGAGGGATTTTATAGACATTAGTTCAAGATTTTGCGTAAGAGAATTTCTGCCATCTTGGCGTGTGAAGGCCCACACATCGACAGATAACAATATAACTATCAATTTGCTTGTTTGTTTAGATGAATGCATGTGTCGGTGTTCGTTTCCACACTTCTATAATCATGTTCATAGGAGTTTGTTTATGTACGACAGCGTCATACAACGACGTCAGTCATAAACAAGATAGCGTAACCAAGCTGTTTACTAACATGTTGCCGTACGCGATCATGTAGTTCTTCGTATTCGTCCTATCTGATTCTATTTGAAAGAAGGTGATTGGCAGCCGTGTGTGTGGTGGTGTGTGAACAACAGACGGAAGAAGTGGTGTGTGTGTGTGTGTGTGTGTGTAGCTGGACATTGTGTTAAAAAAGGGTACAGGTTAGACGCCACTTCTCTCCCCTCCCCTACCTTCTATAAAGACAATTAGAAGTGTATTTCTGTGAGGTGATTAAGGCTAGAGTTATGGTTGAGCGTTGGTGGATATTTTGTATATCTTAGAATCTATCTAACATAAGAATCTCATCCACAAACATGAATTCACATAAAGACAAGAACCATTATTCATTCTAAAGATGTTTTCAATTCTCTTTTTCCTTCTTCGACGCGCACTTAAACCGGTTTACAGGGTAAAAAACAAGTTATGCCTTATTAGAAAACAGCGGAAAATGATCCAATACAGATAAACGTGATTAATTCTTCGATTGTTTATTCATCAGAGAAGGCGCTCTGAGCTACGTTACATACTAAGTTGAACAGCTTTCAACATGAGTTAAATAATATGATTACCAGACGTTTCTACTATAATAATAAATGATAAATAGATTTATATAGTTCAATCGTAATTGACCTCGTGAGGGGCGGGTGTTCGTAATACTAAACAGCTTTTGGTCAAAAGAGTCATGGTTCATTGTATTTTGGCGGTCTTCATACATTCAACAGTATTTGAACACAGAAGGACAAGTGTACATTATATGTATAATTATAAATGGGAGAGTGATAAATATCATTAAATTAATAAAAATGGTGTTGGCTTAATATGTGTAATCACCTCATCATAATTTCCTTTTTTTTTTTGAACTGTACGAGGAGGGAGTTTTATACACGTGGGTCAACATTTCTTGAATATTCTCTACTCTCACACAACTTCTTAAATTCATGTCTGCTGTCTGCAGTGACCATGTCCTCAGTCATTTTATTCCACTCATCCGCCACTCTCATGCTATAAAAATACTTCTTTACATCTTTTCAAGAAAGTTGTTTTATTTCATGTTATGTCTTTGGGTTGTTCTATGCCAACATCTTACATGGAACTGTTCACCATCTACACCATTAATCTGGTTGCAAGAACTTAAAAGGTTGTGATCAAGTCACAATTTACTCTTCTCTCCTCTAAGATGGGGAAAATCTAAGGCATCCAGCCTTTCCCTCTAAGTCTACTGTCTTAATTCGGGTATCATAATTGTTGCTCTTCCTCTAGACCTTCTCTATCAGCTCTTTGTTCTTCTTTAGAAGGGTTCACAATACCTGAGGAGCATGTTCTACTCTTGGCCTTATATCATGAACAACTTGGTACATATATATATATATATATATATATATATATATATATATATATATATATATATATATATATATATATATTTTTTTTTTTTTTTTTTTTTTTTTTTTTTTTTTTGCTGTCTCCCGCGTTTGCGAGGTAGCGTATACATATATTTGCCAGCAGACAGAGTCCTTCCAACAAATCAAGGGAAGGTATCGACTTCTAAGTCCCACTCACACACAGAATCAGAAAGCTTCTTAATTTCTGCTACATTAGGATCATATTGAGACCGTGTGTGTGTGTGTGTGTGTGTGTGTGTGTGTGTATGTGTAAGTGTGTGTGTGTGTGTATGTGTAAGTGTGTGTGTGTGTAAGTGTGTGTGTCTGTGTGTGTGTGTGTGTGTGCGTGTGTGTGTGTGTGGGTGTTCTTCAACAGCATTATCAAGGCTTGTGGTAACTGGTGTGAATGAGTCTATGAATGACTTTTGGTAAGGGGCTTAAGTCTATGAATAAATGTGAGGAAAGGGTTATTCATTGGAGCCAGTTTGCAGACCCTCGTCTTTAAGGTCTCTGGCAATGGTCTATGAAATGAGTTGGTCCGTCAAGAAAATGATATTTTCCGCTTCGCTAACCTACATTGCTGATAGTAGAAAGTTGGATTGAATGACAATTAAAATCTTTTCTTGAATTTCCGGTTTCCATTAAGTGCTTGTTCATTGTTCTGTTCTCTGTCAAAACTCTTAATTTGTTCCTGATCCGATTTTCATTCGATTTTATTTGTGGTTTATTTTAGGTTTATCTAAATCTTGGGGATATTTAAATTTGGGGTTTATTTAAATTTGGGGTTATTTAAATTTGGGGTTTATTTAGATTTGGGGTTATTTAAATTTGGGGTTTATTTAAATTTGGGGTTATTTAGAGTTGGAGTTTATCTAAATTTGGTTCATCTAAATTTAGTGTTTATTTGATCTGGGAAATGTGGGGTTTATCTAAATTTGGGGTTATTTAAACTTAGGGCTTATTTGAATTTGGGGTAATTTAAATTTGTGGTTGATCTAAATTTGGGGTTTATCTAAATTTACGGTTTAATTAAATTTTGAGTTTATTTAAATTTAGGGTTATTTATATTTGGGGTTTATTTAAATTTGGGGTTTATTTAAATTTGGGATTTATTTAGATTTGGGGTTTCTTTAAATTTGGGTTATTCAAATTTGGGCTTTATTTAAATTTGGGGTTATTTAAATTTGAGGTTTCTTTAAATGTGGGGTTATTTAAATTTGGGGTTATTTAAATTTGGGGCTTATTTAAATTTGGGGTTATTTAAATTTGGGGCTTATTTAAATTTGGGGCTTATTCAAATTTGGGGCTTATTTAAATTTGGGGCTTATTTAAATTTGGGGTTATTTAAATTTGGGTTATTTAAATTTGGGGTTTATTTAAATTTGGGGTTATCTAAATTTGGGGTTTCTTTAAATTTGGGTTATCTAAGTTTGGGGTTTATTTAAATTTGGGGTTATTTAAATTTGGGGTTTATTTAAATTTGGGGTTATTTAAATTTGGGGTTTCTTTAAATTTGGGTTATCTAAATTTGGGGTTTATTTAAATTTGGGGTTATTTAAATTTGGGGTTTATTTAAATTTGGGGTTTCTTTAAATTTGGGTTATCTAAATTTGGGGTTTCTTTAAATTTGGGTTATCTAAATTTGGGGTTTATTTAAATTTGGGTTATCTAAATTTGGGGTTTATTTAAATTTGGGTTATCTAAATTTGGGGTTTATTTAAATTTGGGTTATCTAAATTTGGGGTTTATTTAAATTTGGGTTATCTAAATTTGGGGTTTATTTAAATTTGGGGTTATTTAAATTTGAGGTTTATTCATGATAAAAGTTACATTCCTGAAGTTTAAATGCGTCACTCACTTTCTCTTCTTTCCTTTGGTTGTTAAAGCCAGCTCCCCCCCCCCCCCATGCACCCTCCACTCTCCCCCCAACCTTCCGTTCCACTAAAATCAAGTGACGCTACAGGTGTGCTTGCTTATTTGTTTCCTTGTTTACTCTTTCTTGCCCGGGTGTCTAAACAAATCAATACTGTTTGTGGCAGAAAGACCACCTTGTCCATACGACAAGTAAAATTAAGTAATGACCCAGAAACTAAGTTTTATTTTTCTCCATTATACATCGACCCTCATACACGTACGTATGAAAGCAACTATGATTGCTTGATTTAAAAACTTGAAGACGAAAATCTATACAGAAATCGTATGGAAAATACGCATATATACGCTTGAATATACGAGGTAAACATTAAGGAAAAATATGTGGATTCATTATTTACCTTCACACTTGTATCAGTTGTGAGTTGCCTGCATGACTCACTTTATTATGGTCTAACACTAATGCTTGTGTTGTACATACGTTGTTATGTACATTATCCTCCCCTCAGGTACATTTGATGACATACTTATGAGAAGTGAGTTAGAGAGAAAGTTCATGGGCTTAGATTGTTCGTCATGGAAGAGAGAAGAGTAAGGGGTGATCCAATCACACCCTCTCAGTTTATACAACCACCTACTTGGTGAAGGAGACAGGAAACAATTCGAGAGATGCAAGAATATAAAAACCACAGACCACAACATGACATTAAGCAAGGAACCTGTTCAAACGGTTGTAAAGAAGGACTTCATCATACAAATGGTGGACGAATGGAAGAAACTGAGGTACAAGATTGTAAACATGGGCACCCAGCAGAAGCTTAAGAAGTTGCATGATGGTAGAGACAGTTCAAGGGATAAGGGGCCTCCAAGAATGTCAAACTCCCTTTCCCTTGCAACACAACCAGGTAAGTATAAAGTATGGAATGACAAACGCACATATACGAACACAGAGACACGTATATATATATATATATATATATATATATATATATATATATATATATATATATATATATTCCTATGAGTCCACGGGGAAAATGAAACACGATAAGTTCCCAAGTGCACTTTCGTGTAATAATCACATCATCAGGGGAGACACAAGTGGACTTATCGTGTTTCATTTTCCCCGTGGACTCCGAGAAATATCTTGACCACGCGCATATATATATATATATATATATATATATATATATATATATATATATATATATATATATATATATATATATATATGTGCACCAAAAAACTCTCGTTTCTCTCTCTCTCTCTCACACACACACACACACACACACACACACACACAAGCAAACAAACAAACAAACAAACACACATACACAAACACAGGACCCCGCGCTACCGTTCGCCAAACACCAGTTCTTTTTTTCCCATTTTATTTTATTGCAGTGCAGGGAGTTGCCCAGGATTTGGGTGGACGATATTTAGCCGACAGGGGTTTTATGGGGCGATATTTAGCCGACAGGGGTTTTATATCACCTTGCCACTGGGAGTCAATTTTCGCCACGTGAAAATTAAGACGAATGTCTCTGTTGTAAAACGGCTCAAAGCCACTTCCAACTTCGCCATTCATTACTAGGGATGTAGAGGGTGATATATGGGGGGCGATTTTATTTCTATTCCATTTCTGTTGTCGACTGACAGTCCACCAGCTCTCTAGCCATGCAAACATGCAAGGCAGGAATGCAAACACGCATGTGCAAACACTGAAGCATGCTTGTATGCACACGATCTCTCTCTCTCTCTCTCTCTCTCTCTCTCTCTCTCTCTCTCTCTCTCTCTCTTATTCGTGCAAGCCCTGCCAGAATGTCCAAATCTCGACGTAGGTAGATAATCTCTCTCTCTCTCTCTCTCTCTCTCTCTCTCTCTCTCTCTCTCTCTCTACCTACAGTCACGATGGACGAATACCATTCCTTGTACACAAACACGAACAGGAACGAACGACAATGACGTCTTATAGAACATCCAGCAACAACAGTAGCACAACAGATGGAGAACAACTAGTAACAACGGTAACTACAACGGAAATATAGTAGAAAACCTAGTAACAACAGTTATCACAACAGGAGAACACGTAACAACAACGGTATCACAACAGGAGAACACGTAGCAACAACGGTATCACAACAGGAGAACACGTAGCAACAACGGTATCTCAACAGGAGAACACGTAGCAACAACGGTATCACAACAGGAGAACACGTAGCAACAACGGTATCACAACAGGAGAACACGTAGCAACAACG
>NC_092241.1:8319568-8324568 GCF_036320965.1 Panulirus ornatus | reverse complement strand
AACGTTCTTGTATATATGTTTTACCACAATAGCACGCGAGATAGAGGTATTATATACCCATATACCACACATAAGATGAAAATATAACAAATATAACATTATAGATATAGACTACAAGCAATTTAACAAGCAAACACAAGAGAAAACACTTTCATACGCACGTAGCGAATCTACACTCACACAAAATCGTACCATTTTGACCAGTAGCAGACCCTCACCATACGCCACATGCGTAGTGGGAATATGCGTAGCCTTATAATCATCCCTAACATCTCAAGTAATTATTGAAGATAATCCTGTCTGTGAACGTGGAAGCTTAGTCTTTCCCGTCTTGAGTGACGACCCCCCCACCCACCTACGGGGCCCGAAACGCTAACCAAACGAGCAATTAACGAGCAATTTGCCTTAATTTTGGCGGGTACTAAGTTTACTGGTCTTTATACACGTTACACATACATCTAACACTAGTCTAGGTTAGGTTAGGTTAGGTTAGGTTAGGTTAGACGTAGTTAGGCTAGGTATGGCTAGGCATTTGAGTCGAATTGAACAAGGAGTTAGGTGGAAATAGGGGTGTTTGGGGGATAGTGGAGGGTGGGGGAGAAAGACGCGCCAAAGACGACGTAAAAAATGGGAAACATTACACTTCAGAGAAAACGAAGGTCATCTTTTTTTTTTAATGGAAAATTCACTTTCTAAATTAAGTTTGAAAAGACTTTGTACAATACTGGTCACTTCTCAATCAGCTTATCGTTCTAAAGAGAATATTTGATATTAGCAACAGAGGACCATGATATATATATATATATATATATATATATATATATATATATATATATATATATATATATATATATATATATATATATAAGAATTCCTATGTGGCTAAGGGCTCAATAGGACGCTATATGCTAAGCTGACACCATATAAATTGTAAACATGAAATACACATCTCTTGGATTATCTCGATAATTGGTGTAAAATTCATATGAATTATTAATAATTTTACAGAACCCATAGACAGGTCAACTCTTCAATATTCCTAGATATGTGTCTTGTCAGCTAACACAGATAAAAAAAATACATTAGCCATTGTTGTTGTATTCTAAATGTAGGATTTGAGGAAATTAGGAGTGAGCGGGTCAATGTTTACTTAAAATACGTGTTTTTTTTTTTTTTTTTTTTTTAGATAAATATTTGGTGTTTGATATTTTCGTACGCTATTCATCGTTTGCTTTCCCATCACCTTCAGTGCCGGATACAATATTCCCGTGGTTTATGGAAAGGGATGGAACGGAAGGCTGTGAATTGGTGGTGTTGGGGGAGGAGTGAGTGACTGTGTGTGTGTGTGTGTGTGGTAGCGGAGGAGGAGTGAGTGTGGTAGTGGCGGTGGAGAAGTGAGTGAGTGTTCGAGTGCGTGGTGGCGGAGGAGGAGTGTGTGAGTGTGTGTGTGTGGTGGCGGAGGAGGAGTGAGTGTGTGTGTATGTGTGGTGGCGAAGGAGGAGTGTGTGTGTGTGTGTGTGTGTGTGTGTGTGTGTGTGTGGTGGCGGAGGAGTGAGTGTGTGTGTGGTAGTGGCGGAGGAGGAGTGAGTGTGTGTGGTAGTGGCGGAGTGAGTGTGTGTGTGGTAGTGGCGGAGGAGGAGTGAGTGTGTGTGGTAGTGGCGGAGGAGGAGGAGTGAGTGTGTGTGGTAGTGGCGGAGGAGGAGGAGTGAGTGTGTGTGGTAGTGGCGGAGGAGGAGGAGTGAGTGTGGTAGTGGCGGAGGAGGAGGAGTGAGTGTGTGTGGTAGTGGCGGAGGAGGAGGAGTGAGTGTATGTGGAGGGAAAGGACTGACTGGGAGAGGAGGGGTGAGGAGGAGGTCACGACCCTCTATCACCAGGTCATCACAGGGGTCACCACGGGGTCACGGGTACATTACCGGGCACCACACTACAGTGGGAAAGTAACACAGATTGTATATGATACACACACACACACACACACACACACACACACACACAGATGTGACACCCCAGTATACAACCTCCTTCCCCATACACTATAGACGGGTCACAACGAAGGGGTGATAACACGCCTGGTTTACGCTGGTGTGCTTGTGATTATGATAACATTGATAACAATGATAACAAACGGTATAGTGCATAGAAGCAGTTACCATGCTGATAACACACAGTAAATTACAGAACTGGGAGGTGAAGATAGTAAGTGGTTAATTGATCATAAGCGAAATTGATATCAAAAGTGGGGTTGATTTCTTGAACGCTCCAGGACAAGCATGTGAGTAAGAGACATCTGTACGATCAAACTGGCAGTTGTGCAGTTAGTTTTACAAAGGAAACTATGCAGTTACTGATGATTAATTGAACATCAAGTTGAGCTAAAAAAAAAAGAAAGTTATTCATGAAACAGTCATAGATGTAGAATGCTATTGAAGGTACCTATGAAGAAGAATTATTAATGTAACTATTATTAACATTATCATCATTATTACCATTATACTTAATCGCTGTTTCCCGCGTCAGCGAGTTAGCGTCAGGAAACAGATGAAGAATGGCCCATCCACTCATATATCTGTCATTTTAGTCACGAAGAAAAAAGAGAATAACTGGATCACATTCTATTCAATAGTGGCTCAGGATCGAAACCCTTGCCCTATGGCTAGTGATGACTTCATCGACTGATAAACTGCCACGGAACTTAGCATCTATATAGATCGGTTGGTAGCCACAAAGAAAACGAAACGCGTAGTGGTAATCCACTTCTACAGGGATACAGAGATGATGTATCGACTCTGTATCACCAGGTCTTGTCTTTTCATTTTCCTTGTGCATACCAATGTATTCCCGAATCACGTTTTCGTTTCCATTTTTTGTGATATATCCCCCTTCTTTTTTACGTTTGAGGCTCCAGTCATGGACAAAAGTCTACATCAAAGCCGGGTCTTGATTGCAAAATAGAGGTAGGTTAATGAAAGGGAAAAAGAAGAAACAAGGACAAGTATTTACGAATTTTGGAGGAAGTGAGAAACCTGTCTCTTAAGATGTACCAAGTCGTAGTGTTTGGGAAAGACATGAAAAGCTAGAAAGTTCCAAAGCTTGAAGGTGTAAGGGAAGAAACAGTTATCAAAACGGCCCACCCTCGAGCCGTCAGCGGCGACAGAGTAATCATGTAACGCTATATAGATAACCGTAGCTGATCATAATGGCTATAGGCGTTATCTTGTGGTGAAAGGGAAGAACTTGAAACGCACTCTGAAACCCTTGATGACAGGACATGAAGGGAAAGGAGAATAAACTAGTCATGACCCTAGCATGTGGCAGATACATGTAGAAGACTGGTCGGAGGACCAGGTCAAACTCCCACTCGGAGATATTGTTAAATCTAGCCTTCAATATTTCAAGAGGCGTGGGGATGACCAGAGCGAAACCTCTCGCTTTAGGAGTCGAGGGTGGGAAGTGAAAATGGTCTACATCTGGCGTTTCTTCCCTCTTTTGTTCTTTCTACAATAAAGCAATATTTATTCTCCCCACCTCCCTTCCCAACCTCCTCCTCTTCCACCCTACATGTGTCTATTCTTGTATGAACTCTGTGTGTGTGTGTGTGTGTGTGTGTGTGTGTGTGTGTGTGTATGTGTGTGTGTGTGTGTGTGTGTGTGTGTGTGTGTGTGTGTGTGTGGTTTATATCAAACTAATTGTGGGTCGTGTAATCTAGATATAAAGGCAGTTTGAATACATATCGTTGAAGGAGTTTTAAGTCAGTTTTTACATCAGTGTCAAGTCAGTATGGAGTCGAAAGCGATCGATTAACGACCTATTACCAATTTCCCTCAACAAACTACCGTGCAGCTGGTTCCAAGAGAGCAAAGACCATCCGGTCTCACTTCTGTATGGTAATTCCGGTCAAGGGTCATTATCAAGACCCAATTGGATCCAAACCAATGACCGGTCAGTGTCGAACCATCCTCCAACAAAGTTTCAGGCCAGCGGTACAAGAGACAATGGCAGCTTAAATGGCGAAAAATGGGTACAAGTTAAAGCTTTCCCAGCTTCAGTGACTTTCAGGACCTGATGAAGTACGAAGCTTCAGTGAACGGTGGGTATGTTTCAGACCAAAGACCATAGCGCCTCACGCCATTGGTCCACTAATATGTTGGTTTTGATACCAAGGGGTCATGATGGTTGTCATATACCACTCTGATATAACCACCTCAAGTCCAATTACCCAAGACAGGGAATGGCTCGTAATCACCTCAGATTAATGACGTGGTTGACCTGACCATCTGATATTCATATGAGGTCGTGTAGGGGGAGAGGACGACGTCCCCCCACCCTTTGTCACCTGACCTGACATAACCCCCCCTTTTTCTCCCCTAGTCAATGACCTCGAGTCGCTCTCAGTGATTGGACATAACCAGCCTCGAAAGGATCCAATGGTCTGTTACTGTTTTGAATTCCTTTGTGTTTATATTATGTAGTATAAATGACATTGTTGGATCAGATTTCGCATTGTGTTTTTTCCTTGTGTAGGTCAGGTCTACATCTGTTGTTAACCCCCCACCCCACTGCCAGCTCTCCAACATACATCCTACATTACGTCTTGTCCATTTCGTAAACCAGTTCTCATCTTGCGCTAAATCTCGAACCATTATACATTATCATACGTGAGTTAGGACTTCCGTGGTGGTGTAGTGGTCAGCGCTCCTAACCGTGTTGAGCGCAGTCTGAGCATTTAAGTATATCGCCTCTATGTCAATATTCTATATACTTAATATCACTCACATATTTGCTAATACTTGTTTAATTTTTTTTCTGACATATCTATAATTGAAACTATTCTCTATCACACCTGAACGCAGTTAAGTAAATGTATGATACTGAATGGCCCGTCATATAGCTTCTATACGCTTAATAGCTGACCATCTATACATATATGTGATTCATCTATACATATATGTGATTCTCTATATAGCTATTTCCCCCGTGTTGTGCCACTCCTTGGTCCTCTA
>NC_092241.1:8302068-8317068 GCF_036320965.1 Panulirus ornatus | reverse complement strand
CAACGTAATTTGCATGTCAGGTGTTTTTGCCAAAGTTTGAATAATGCCTCTTGCCATTCCTAATTCATAACTTCGCGTCTAATCCATCCATATCATTATGATCTATTTCCAAATCCTCTCTGATACCCACACACACGTACAGTGATCGCCATGGCCCACACCGACACATTATCACACTGTAGAATCAGTTTATCAAAAGGTAGATCCACACGTTCAGCAGCAGACGAAATGACTTTCTACTAACCACTTCCAGCATTCCTGGAAAGCGAGGCTCCCTTTCCAGGAAAAGACCTGGACAGATTATGGCTATTCTTGACTTCTGGGAAATCCAATTGTCTCGTAGATAATTTGCATTATATATGCGTTACCTTACGTTACGAGGTAGTTTCTAAAATATCTCACTTTCCAAGAGAGTCACTTTTAATCTCTAAAACATGAACCACTCGATGGATGATGGCAGACGCACAACCATGCTTTGTTGTTGTTATTGTTGTTGTTGTTGTTGTTGTTAATAACACTTGTTCCTTCGTGATTTAGTCCCGGGAACAAGTTATGATCGACATACACACACACACACACACACACACCCTCTCCCACTCCCTGAAAAGTCCACGCCACTTCACTTACGTCTCACAGAGACGTTGGTTAACGGTCTGTCAGCTGAATGTTTACTAACTATACCGCTTGTTTACTCGTCATCATCGCGGACTGACCTGGATCTTGGGTACAAGTGTATAAAAAGGAATGACATTAAAATATATGGTAATAACTGTGGTCATGGTTGTGAGGCTGGATAGATATTGCCCAGTTGGAATTCCCATCTTACAGTAGAGATTGTGAGTGGGTCATGTGGCATTCCGTATATATATATATATATATATATATATATATATATATATATATATATATATATATATATATATATATATATATATATCCCTGGGGATAGGGGAGAAAGAATACTTCCCACGTATTCCCTGCGTGTCGTAGAAGGCGACTAAAAGGGGAGGGAGCGGGGGCAGGACTGGAAATCCTCCCCTCTCGTTTTTGATTTTCCAAAATAAGGAACAGAGAAGGAGGCCAAGTGAGGATATTCCCTCCAAGGCTCAGTCCTCTATTCTTCACGACCTTAAAGCAAAAGACTCAGTGGTGGCGTGTCGTCAGCCCACAACATGAGGAAAGGATGTTGTGGTTAGATCCCTCGTGTGTGTGTGTGTTTGTGTGTGTGTGTGTGTGTGTTGTAAGGTCAGAACAACGTGGGTCCGGTTTGACCCGGCGTGTTCGGAGCTGGAGGCTCAGGTCCAGCTGTACACCTAAGTGTGTCGTAAGCTCAGAACACTGAGGGAGAGAGAGAGAGAGAGAGAGAGAGAGAGAGAGAGAGAGAGAGAGAGAGAGAGAGAGAGAGAGAGAGAGAGAGAGAGAGCTGAGAGAGAGCCTGACAGGAAATGGCTGAGGAGAAGAGACGAACAAGTAAGGGGGCTGAGGAGAGAAGGGCAGGAAGGGGCTGAGGAGAGAAGGGCAGGAAAGGAGGCTGAGGAGAGAAGGGCAGGAAAGGAGGCTGAGGAGAGAAGGGCAGGAAGGGGATGAGGAGAGAAGGGCAGGAAAGGGGGCTGAGGATACAGGGAAGGGTAGCGTAAGGTCTGGCAGGGGAACACTGAGGAGAACTTGACAGATTGTGGGCTGAGGAGACCCATTGGAGGGGGCTGAGGAGGTCGATTGGAGAGGGACGAGTAGGTCGATTGGAGAGGGACGAGTAGGTGATTGGAGAGGGCTGAGTAGGTTGATTGGAGAGGGCTGAGTAGGTCGATTGGAGAGGGACGAGTAGGTCGATTGGAGAGGGCTGAGTAGGTCGATTGGAGAGGGCTGAGGAGATAGGTAGGAAAGGGCTGGGGGGAGACCGGTTGTAGAGGACTGGTGAGAGACCGGTTGTAGAGGGCTGGGGGAGAGACCGGTTGTAGAGGGCTGGTGAGAGACCGGTTGTAGAGGGCTGGGGGAGAGACCGGTTGTAGAGGGCTGGGGGAGAGGTGGTTGTAGAGGGCTGGTGAGAGACCGGTTGTAGAGGGCTGGGGGAGAGACCGGTTGTAGAGGGCTGGTGAGAGACCGGTTGTAGAGGGCTGGGGGAGAGACCGGTTGTAGAGGGCTGGGGGAGAGGTGGTTGTGGTGGTGGTAGCCGTGAGCACCAGCAACAGTCTCTTATCCTGAGGTGACCACACCCTTGCATACCTGACCCTAATGTTGATTTTCCTGCACGTAGATCACCTTTCAACCTCCTCACCCCACCACACCACACCACACAACCACACTACACCACACTACATCACACCACACCACCACACCACCACACCACTACACCACACCACATTACACTACACGACACCACACTACACTACACTACATTATACCACACCATACCACACCACACCACACTATGGTACATTACACACCACACCACACCCTACCACACACCTCACCCAGCCACGCGGTACCACACCACACCACACCACTCTAAACCACACCATATCACACCACACCACACCACACCACACTACATTACACCACACCACACCCTACTACAGCACACCACACCACACCACACCCTACCACACCACACCACATAACACCGCACTAAACCACACCACACCACACCCCACCCCATCACATCATACCACACCACACCACTCTAAACCACACCACACCACACCCACACCACAGCACCCCACCCACACCACACCACACACCTGACCCTCTCTTCAGTCACCACCTCCTCCTCCCACTCCTACAACTCTTCCTCCTCCTCCTCCTCCTCCTGTTTCCTCCCTTCCCCCCACTGACCTATATATCCCCCTTCTCTCTCTCTCTCTCTCTCTCTCTCTCTCTCTCTCTCTCTCTCTCTCTCTCTCTCTCTCTCACCACACACACACACACACACAAACGGGTTAGTAGTAGGCAGCAGGCAAACACCGAACAGGGAAGTGTTACGCCTGGGTACTAGGAAGGGTCAGTGACGTCCACGAACTGAGCCAGCACTGCAGTTGCTCTCAAGCTTTCCTCCCTGGCTCAGATTGCTTTCGATCCCTTGTGCCTCACACGCACGTGGGTTGATCCTCATCTCACAAACCAACACTCACCAACATGGAACTCACACGACTCATTATTCTCAACTCGAAGCTTTTACTGCGTTGAGAGGTCGTCTTATGGCAGAATCTGACCGTAAGTACTCGTATGTAGGTAGGTAGGTATGTAGGAAGGTATCTAGGTATGTATGTAGGTAGGTAGGTAGGTAGGTAGGTAGGTAGGTAGGTAGGTAGGTAGGTATGTAAGTAGGTAGGTAGGTAGGTAGGTATCTAGGTATGTAGGTAGGTATGTAGATAGGTAGGTAGGTAGGTAGGTAGGTATGTAGGTAGGTATGTAGGTAGGTAGGTAGGTATGTAGGTAGGTATGTAGGTAGGTATCTAGGTATGTAGGTAGGTATGTAGGTAGGTAGGTAGGTAGGTAGGTATGTATGTAGGTAGGTATGTATGTAGGTAGGTAGGTATGTAGGTAGGTATGTAGGTATGTAGGTAGGTATGTAGGTAGGTATGTAGGTAGGTATGTAGGTAGGTAGGTAGGTAGGTAGGTAGGTATGTAGGTAGGTATGTAGGTAGGTATGTAGGTAGGTAGGTAGGTATGTAGGTAGGTATGTAGGTAGGTATCTAGGTATGTAGGTAGGTAGGTAGGTAGGTAGGTATGTAGGTATGTAGGTAGGTAGGTATGTAGGTAGGTATCTAGGTATGTAGGTAGGTATGTAGGTAGTTAGGTAGGTAGGTAGGTAGGTAGGTAGGTATGTAGGTAGGTAGGTAGGTAGGTGCTCTATCGTAATAGGTCTCAGGCAGTGTCTACTAACTTGGCTATTCTCGTATTGTCTTCCCTCTCAAATCCACCATCAGCTACGAAAATCCCTCTCCCTCCTGCATCATCTTTCCAGTCACCTCTCCCTTGCCTGGAACTGGAAGTCACTCTATTAATAGACATCACAAAGCTCTGGAACAATGTTTTCTGGATGTATTACTCTTTGCAGAGTCATTTGATCCCCTGGAGTTTTTTTTTTACATTGACTAAGCTTGCGTCAAACGATTAAATTTTCACGTCATGCATGACATTTCCAGAGCAAGCTACCAGTCAGCCTCATGGAAAGGGAATACTGGAAGTGAAGCAGGAGAAATCGTGTAAGAAAACAGAGTGAGAGAAGAAATGATACCAACTTCTGACCAATTGTTTCCCATCCTTACAAGTAGTTCCTCCTTTTCATGCAGGATATCCTTTCACTCACTCTCCCCAAAACTAAGAAAACAGCTTCTACAGTTTCTCACTCGGGTCTACTTACCAGAACCGCGTCATCAGCAAGCAGTAACTGATTTACTTCCCAGTCCCCTCCCCCGACTCTAATAGACTGCAAACTCTCCTCGTTTTCAAAGACATTTGCTTTTACTTCCCACACCACCCCATACACAAACAGATTAAGCAGCCATGGTGACATCATTGATCCTTGCCACAGAGCCGCCTTCACCTGGAACAACTCAGGCTCCTCTCCTCCTACTCGCACACTCGCTTTACCCTTTGGACATAAACTTCTCTCTAGTTCTATAAATGCCACACACACAAACCTTCTCTTTCTCTAAGTATTTTTCACACACATTCTTCAAAACAAACACCTGATCCACATATTCCCTACCACTCCTGAAACCACTGTTTTCTTTCCCTAGTTTGATATATCGTGCATGTCATCCTCCTTCTTTACCATCACACACTCCCGTGCAGCTTACCAGGTATACTTAACAGACACATACCTCTGTAATACGAGTGTTCATTTATGTTTCCTTGTCATTTTCATAATGGCACGATATAGGCTATCTGTCAGTCCTTATGTATCTCACCTTCGCCTCTACATATACTAACTATCCCGAAGAACCTGTTAACAACACTGTTTCTCCCTTTCATGAGATATCCACCTGCAATGCCATCCACCCCAACCGCCTTGCCACACTTCCTGTTACGCAGGGCATTCGCTGCTTCTTCTCTTCTCTCAAAATCAACCCGCGAAACTAGATATCTTGCTCCACAGACCAGCCCACATCCGCCATTCTATCATCAACAAATTTTGCATTATTTCAAAATAATTTACTCCATTCCTCCCTACTTCTTCCCGTACTCCTTTCGCTAATGTCCCCCAAGTGTTCTGTTTTCTTTACACTATTCACCTCCTTCCAACCCATTTTCTTATTCTCCCTGAAGTCTACCGAGACTCTCTCACACTAACTCTCATGTACGCCCTCTTATCACCCTTTTACACCTCTTGACCTCCTGCCATTTTCTCTTACACATCAGTACATGAAATTAAACGAAAACAAAAAAACATCCATGCAAGAGAAAGTGCATTACTCTCTACGTAAATGCGTATAATCCTCTCATTCAACACACACACACACACACACACACACACACACACACACACACACACAATACACAAAACAGGTCCAGTACGTCCCTAAACCAGTAGCAACCATGTGTTCGAGTAGCAACCAAATGACCTGGATATGCCAGGCAATAAGCTAAAAGAATTGCAACTTCCCGACTCTTGCAGATTATCAAAAAAGCAAAAAAAAAAATGAATAATCATCTCTAATGTCATTACTCAGATATAAATCCTGGAGATTTCTCTAATCTATATTATTATCATTGATCAGTACAAGCCCAGTCATGGTGCTGACCATGTATAATTCAACTGTAATAGAGAAAGATGGGGAAACATTTAATATTTTCAACTGTTTACATGATCCTTTCTTACGTCTATTCTGTAATGATAACATTCGGTGCATCATATATTGTAGGATGTAGACTTATCTATCATTCAGGTTAAAGCTATCTACATTAGGCCTTACTCATACGAACAGATTGCTCTGTGTTGTTTTTGTTTCCTCTTTCCATCATCTATAAGCATTTCTATTCTTACTTATATCAATCTCTGACTTTGTGTTATCTTCGTTATCGCAAACAGTGGCTGAAGGACTCGGTGATCTGTTGCCACTGTTATCATGCTTCTGTTTACATATACCATCTGTCTGTTCGTTCTCCAGTGGCCTGTTGCCTCTGTTGTGGAGGACTTAGTGGTTTACATATACCATCTGTCTGTTCGTTCTCCAGTGGCCTGTTGCCTCTGTTGTGGAGGACTTAGTGGTTTACATAAACCATCTGTCTGTTCGTTCTCCAGTGGCCTGTTGCCTCTGTTGTGGAGGACTTAGTGGTTTACATATACCATCTGTCTGTTCATTCTCCAGTGGCATGTTGCCTCTGTTGTGGAGGACTTAGTGGTTTACATATACCATCTGTCTGTTCATTCTCCAGTGGCATGTTGCCTCTGTTGTGGAGGACTTAGTGGTTTACATATACCATCTGTCTGTTCGTTCTCCAGTGGCCTGTTGCCTCTGTTGTGGAGGACTTAGTGGTTTACATATACCATCTGTCTGTTCGTTCTCCAGTGGCCTGTTGCGTCTGTTGTGGAGGACTTAGTGGTTTACATATACCATCTGTCTGTTCGTTCTCCAGTGGCCTGTTGCCTCTGTTGTGGAGGACTTAGTGGTTTACATAAACCATCTGTCTGTTCGTTCTGATTAATTGTATATAATTCGTGCGATCAACTCCACTCATGATAATCAATTCATTAGGTTAAGAAATCTACGTATCTTTTGCCTACAAGCTGGACATGTTTATGTGGTATTTCTGAGGCCATAAACGAATTTCTTTACTTACAGCCAAGGCCAAATTCTTTTTTTCTACATACAGTAGAAATTACAGTGACTATATCATGTAATCAGTTCCCCTGGCGTTACCGGACTCCGCCTATTCTTGCTTATACAAAGAGTGAAAAAGAAACTTTCGTCACAGCACAATCTCATAGAAGGGTTTGTTTACCCTAAAGGGGAGTCTATCCTTTCCCTGCTACTGATGGTAGCGCAGCCTTCCGAGCTGCAGGTGAGGGCTCTTTGAACAAGAGGTTCTGGGATCCCGGGGTTGTATGATAGAGACAATCAGTTTCCCTCAAAGTCATCAACAAATCAAATCAACATTTTTGTTTTGGCAGAGTTATTTTTGCATCTACTGAAGATATGCAAATGACATTCACGCGTCCATGAATGATTTCTTACGAAAAATATCATGAACTGAAAATCAATAAACTTCCACATCATTCAGACAGTCAAAAATAATATATATATATATATATATATATATATATATATATATATATATATATATATATATATATATATATATATATATATTGACCATGTTTTCAATTATCAATTTAGGAAGTCATGTTTCTGAGGCCGAGGCAATGAGGTGGCAACTGTTGTTTGAAAGATTGCATTTATTACATTTATTGCAATCTGTGTAGAAGAAATTACTTTAACGGGCATTTGGACTCGAGGAGGTTTGCGCGCGCGTACGATCATGGCATTGATTTAAAAGTCTTTTTTTTTTAAGTCTCTCTGCAACACTGATATCTGAGGAGTGATCTCGGCGCTTCAAGTCATATAGGGAAACGAGGGAAGACCTCACTCGTATGGCTACACAGTTAGCACGAGAGAGGGTTCATTTGAACACTACTGGTTTCTAACTCAGACGTCTTTACTTAACAGTGTTCTCGCCTGTTATTGCTTTTTCATCGTCTGTTTTCAAACGGATCTAAACATTCCTGTTTAGATCCGTTGACTCAGACGCCTTTGCTTACTGTTGATGTATTCTATGATCACTTTCCATCTTCTGCTTGACTTCAGGTTGGTCTAAACATTACTGGCTAACTCAGACGTCTATACTTAACAGTGGTCACTTCTATCATCGCTTTCAATTGTCTGCTTATTTCAGATAGACGACAGATAACGTTATCTTGCCACGAACGACACCTTGTTTGTGAAGAGGGTGTTTTCTGGTCGGTTAGCGGTTGAAGAGAGCGGGGAGGGGGGTAACAGTTGACCCTAGGCTGCTATTGGAAGGCAGACGAACCCAGTCCCCTTGTGTGTGTGTGTGTGTCCATCTGTCTCGCCTCGAACGCCCGTGGGTCAACGCCCTTCGGCGACCTGCAGGACAATACAACTAACTCCCCATGTTGACCTTCCCTAAGTCTCCCAGTATCCAGGCCCATAGGAAAGATGACCCCAGCGTTCCTCCCTCCCTCCCTACCTTCCCCTCTCTCCTACCCACCCACCAACCCCCTCCAGGTACACAGCAGTCAACATTATATGGTCGAGATCCCATTGTCGCCAGCCCCAGCCTTCCCTCACTGCCTCCCTCCTCCTCTACCCCCATGACCGTCAGAAGAAACAATGGAGCTGGAACGAGAAAATCATCCCCTAAGGCCTCTGGACTGAACCACACAACCATTGGTCTTGTTCAACTGGAACCTGACAGTGGAAGGGAAAGGGAGAGGTGAGGGGTGAGGTGGCGAGGACTTACAGGGACGTATGTAAACAACTTCCACCTCCCTCCTCCTCCTCCTCCTCCTTCTCCTTCCCCTCTCCCTCCCTGCTCCTCCTTTTCCTTCCCCTCTCCCTCCCTCCTCCTTCTTTTCCCACCATCTTGGTTCAAGTCTGGAATGGGTGTTACGTAGTGAAGAGGAGGGAGAGTGAGTGAGCGAGGGGAGAGAGAGAGAGAGTGAGAGAGACGAGAAAGGAGAAGGAGAAGGTATTAGACCTCACTAGGCTTTGAGGAGAGAGGAATGGGGACGATAAAGATGGGGTGTTAGACTCGTTGTGTACAACAGCAAATGATAAGAATGATAAGACGTTCGGCGGGAAAGTCGAGGGAAAGACTGAGCTATAGATGTGGAAAAGGATTCTGAACGAAACAGATTCGTATCTAAAGCACAACGAAACAGACTCGTATCTAAAGCACAACGAAACAGACTCGTATCTAAAGCACAACGAAACAGATTCGTATCTAGAGCACAACGAAACAGACTCGTATCTAAAGCACAACGAAACAGATTCGTATCTAAAGCACAACGAAACAGACTCGTATCTAAAGCACAACGAAACAGACTCGTATCTAAAGCACAACGAAACAGACTCGTATCTAAAGCACAACGAAACAGACTCGTATCTAAAACACAAAGAGAAGGGATAATTTCTACGAAAAGAAAAATAAATAACCCTCTCATTTCTTTGTTTTCTCTGCAGTGGAGAAGTATAACAGATAAGGAATCAAGATTGGATTTTATTTCTGATCAGATCTATAGTGTGGCATGCGAACAGGATCCCCAGTACACAGAAAACTTATGTCATTTATATAGATTATTATATTTTCTCTTCCTCCTTCATACTCGTCCAACTTTTCCCGCGTTTGCGAAATAACGCTGGTAACAGACGAAGTTACAATCTATCTATCTATCTATCTACATATGTGTGTGTGTGTGTGTGTGTGTGTGTGTGTGTGTGTGTATACATTGTAAAATGTTTTTCAACGTAACACGGAAATCATTTCGTTTACGTAACCGCCTAAATTAGTGTCCCAGATGGCTTAATAAACCATTTAACCAAAACTCGACTCGATCAAATAGAACAATAATATACAGGCCAAAGAGACGAGACAAATAACAAATCATAAAACATCAGAAATAACAAAATAGATAGATAAACGAAACATCAAATCTATATAAAGTATTGATAACTAGGATAATAAATTCAAAGCGTTTGATAAATATGAGATTAAGACACGATAAAGAATTTAATCGAGCTCTTCCAATCATTATCAGATGGTCTACGTTTA
Source organism: Panulirus ornatus (assembly GCF_036320965.1). Classification (NCBI taxonomy): domain Eukaryota; kingdom Metazoa; phylum Arthropoda; class Malacostraca; order Decapoda; family Palinuridae; genus Panulirus; species Panulirus ornatus. Next base: position 8,307,270 of record NC_092241.1, on the reverse strand, counting down.
TGTCAACAGTTTCTTTAGATACAGCTGCATCTGCTCCCCCCCTAGCAGTGAAAACCAGTGAACAGAAGGCCGGTGCTACACACACACACACACACACACACACCTGATGGGGTCAAAGTTCACTGGACAGAGGAGAATGAACGCAGCAGCGAAGTGGAGCAAGTAGGACAAAGGAAGGTAGAGCATATTGCAAGTGAGAGAGAGAGAGAGAGAGAGAGAGAGAGAGAGAGAGAGAGAGAGAGAGAGAGAGAGAGAGAGAGAGAGAGAGAGAGAGAGAGAGAGAGAGAGAGAGAGAGAGAGTTGAAAAAAATTGATCAATGAGTGTAGGAAAGAACATTGCTATAGGAGCATAGAGCGTCAAAAATAAATAAATAAACAAGAAAATAAATTTACTTACAAGGAATACCAACAGAAGACAGATGGTCTGGGATGTGGAGGAGAAGAAAAATACATCCATGGACAGAGTTTAAAGCGAAGCAAAGAAATGCGTCGGACCGGCATCCAAAAAGGGGGAGGTATATAGAAATATAGCCATTGAGGTAAGGGATAGACAAGATATATGGAGGAAAGACCTCCATCAAATCAGGATAAGATACGAGAGGAAGAGGAAGTCATATTTTGAATAGCTATTCACTGCAAAAGACACACAAGATTATCTCCCTCGGTCCTACAGTGAGGGCGGGGAGGCTGGGTGAATGGGGTGAATGTTTTAGGGGAGATAATAAAGTCGGGGAGAAAATAAATGAAACAGTTTGTAGTTGAGATTGGAAGGATAGACTGGATGTGTGTGGCTTAGTGAGGCTGATGGCCAAGTCAGTGTTCCAGGGTAGGAGGGGGTCCTTAAATGCCTTGAGGTACTGGAATGCTGGAAGTGTACCTGAGGTCTTGGAATGCTGGAAGTGTACCTAAGATCCTGGAATACTGGAAGTGTACCGAAGATCCTGGAATGCTGGAAGTGTACCGAAGATCCTGGAATGCTGGAAGTGTACCTAAGATCCTGGAATGCTGGAAGTGTACCTAAGATCCTGGAATACTGGAAGTGTACCTAAGATCCTGGAATACCGGAAGTGTACCAAAGATCCTGGAATGCTGGAAGTGTGCCGAAGATCTTGGAATACTGGAAGTGTACCGAAGATCCTGGAACGCTGGAAGTGTACCGAAGATCCTGGAATACTGGAAGTGTACCGAAAATCCTGGAATGCTGGAAGTGTAACAGAACTCCAGACATGGTGACAGTGTCCTACTATCCTGGAATGATGGAAATACAACTGAAAAATCAGGTATGGTTTCGCTGTCTAAGTGATCCATCGTCTAGCATGACCTCAGTATTGTACCATACAGTTCCAGCCATCAGAAGAACCAGTCCATCTTCATGGTACCTCCTCACTTTCCAGCAGGAGAGGAGTCGTGCGAGTGAGCCACTGGACACGTGTGTGTGTGTGTGTGTGTGAGCGTACATACATAGTCGTGTCCCTTGTCTTTTTATGGGTATGTCTGACTCAGTCTGTGGACCTGAGAACATTGACACAATTCCCTTTCGCTGCTTCTTCTTCTTCCTCCTCTTCCTCCTCCTCCTCTTCCTCCTCCTCCTCCTCCTCTTCCTCCTCTCCTCCTCTTCCTCCTCAAACACAACCCGCTACCATCCTTATCACCTGTCACGCATCGCCATTGTGATCTACGACAGAACAACCGAACGGGGCAATTCAGTAGCTGTGAAACACACCAGGCTGTTACAGTGTTATGTATCGTGCTCGCCGGTGTAACCATTCTGTATTCATGAATCGCCAGGGAAGGTGGGTTATGCGGAACACACACACACACACACACACACACACACACACACTAGTGGCCTCATCAACACATTGACCTGGATGTTCTCCTTCGCCCCCTCCTCCTCCTCCTCCTCCTCACCCCCCAAAGCTTCCGTCTGTGCCACGGAACGCATACGAGGCACAGAATAAGACACTACAAAGTTCATTTGATCCTTTATTTCACCTCCTCCTGTGAGGAGAGGGGTGTACCTGCCTTCTGGCCTGTGTTGGTATGCGATCTAGTGGGGTCTTGGGAGGCACATGGTGCGAGAGTGTGTGGGATTTTTGTGAGGCGCACGTGTCTGTGTATATCTGGTCCCATTATCTAGCCTCGGCAACCCAGCAACCAGGTTCCAGCCAGCTAGCCCCGTCTGCCCTACACACACACACACACATACGGTATGTGCGCGTCGTCCAAGGCTTGGAAATGACCACAAAATAAGGAGTAGGAGGAGGTAGAGGAAAACTAGAAGACATTGTTCGTCCAGTGTGAGTGAGAGTTGTGGGGCTGCTGGCCAGAGTGAGGAGGTACGAAACACCTGCCGTGTAGAGTGAGCTTACGTCGTTCTGGCACAGCGGTGGACGCAGGTGTTATGCACCTGGTGAAAGTGGGTCTCTCTCTCTCTCTCTCTCTCTCTCTCTCTCTCTCTCTCTCTCTCTCTCTCTCTCTCACACACACACACACACACACACCTGGTGTTCCCTTTTCTTTTTTTTTTATTCCTTTTGTTCCTTTCCCTGATTACGTCCCGCTGAATAAACTAGGAGACACATGGGGGATTTGGTGAAAGTGTTGTTGTTGTTACTGTTGTTGTTGTTGTTGTTGTTGTTGTTGTTGTGTGTGTGTGTGTGTGTGTGTGTGTGTGTGTGTGTGTGTGTGGATGGGAGGAAGATAAGGTGATAATCTTTCTCTCTTTCTCTCTTCCCTTCTTTTTTTCTTTTTTTTCTTTTTCCTTTCTTCTTCTTCTTGTTCTTAAACTCTTGTTTTCCCTTATAGTTCTTTTCGTCTTCGTGTTTCCCTTTCGTGGCGGAATTTCACGAACGCGGGGGCGAGAGGGGGGGGGGGTCGTCCTTCACCACCTCCTCCTTGTGGTGGTGGGGTGAGGGGTCGTCCTCCATCACCTCCTCCTTGTGGTGGTGGTGGTGATGAGGGGTCGTCCTTCACCACCTCCTCCTGGTGGTGGTAGGGTGAGGGGTCGTCCTCCATCACCTCCTCCTTGTGGTGGTGGGGTGAGGGGTCGTCCTCCATCACCTCCTCCTTGTGGTGGTGGTGGTGAGGGGTCGTCCTTCACCACCTCCTCCTTGTGGTGGTGGTGGTGAGGGGTCGTCCTCCTACTTGGTGGGGGTGAGGGGTCGTCCTCCTACTTGGTGGTAGTGAGGGGTCGTCCTCCTACTTGGTGGTGGTGAGGGGTCGTTCTCCTACTTGGTGGTGGTGAGGGGTCGTCCTCCATCACCTCCTCCTTGTGGTGGTGGTGATGAGGGGTCGTCCTCCTACTTGGTGGTAGTGAGGGGTCGTCCTCCTACTTGGTGGTGGTGAGGGGTCGTCCTCCTACTTGGTGGTGGTGAGGGGTCGTTCTCCTACTTGGTGGTGGTGAGGGGTCGTCCTCCTACTTGGTGGTGGTGAGGGGTCGTCCTCCTACTTGGTGGTGGTGAGGGGTCGTTCTCCTACTTGGTGGGGGTGAGGGGTCGTCCTCCTAGTTGGTGGTGGTGAGGGGTCGTCCTCCTACTTGGTGGTGATGAGGGGTCGTCCTCCTACTTGGTGGGGGTGAGGGGTCGTCCTACTACTTGGTAGGGGTGAGGGGTCGTCCTCCTACTTGGTGGTGGTGAGGGGTCGTCCTCCTACTTGGTGGTGGTGAGGGGTCGTCCTCCTACTTGGTGGTGGTGAGGGGTCGTCCTCCTACTTGGTGGTGGTGAGGGGTCGTCCTCCTACTTGGTAGGGGTGAGGGGTCGTCCTCCTACTTGGTGGTGGTGAGGGGTCGTCCTCCTACTTGGTGGTGGTGAGGGGTCGTCCTCCTACTTGGTGGGGGTGAGGGGTCGTCCTCCTACTTGGTGGTGGTGAGGGGTCGTCCTCCTACTTGGTGGTGGTGAGGGGTCGTCCTCCTACTTGGCGGTAGTGAGGGGTCGTCCTCCTACTTAGTTGGGGGTGGTAGTTAGGGATCGTAGATGTTCTACGAGAGTGGTGGTAGATGTGATGGTGGTAGTGGTGTGGTAGATGTGATGGTGGTAGTGGTGTGGTAGATGTAATGGTGGTAGTGGTGGTAGTGGTGGTAGATATGGTCCTGGTTGATAGCTGGTTCATGGTTTCGTAGTAGTGGAAGGAGAAAGAGAGAGAGAGAGAGAGAGAGAGAGAGAGAGAGAGAGAGAGAGAGAGAGAGAGAGAGAGAGAGAGAGAGAGAGAGAGAATGGTTCCTGGTTGAACTCTCTCTCTCTCTCTCTCTCTCTCTCTCTCTCTCTCTCTCTCTCTCTCTCTCTGTGCGCGCCTCTCTCTGCCTCTGCTCCTGTTCCATCCAACTGTTCCCTGCTGGCTGCTGCACCATTGTTCTTGCTTCTGCTCTCAATGCTTCCTGACACTGCTGTGTACTGTATGCTAATGAGGTCTTCAGTATTGTGTGTGTGTGTGTGTGTGTGTGTGTGTGTGTGTGTGTGTATCGGGTCTGCTGAAGCTCCGACTACTGCTGCTGTCTCTGCTCTCGACTGCTGACATCTGCTTGTACCATCCTGTTAGCTTCTGCAGCTGTTTTCAAGTACAGCTGTTCCTACTGAACAGCTCCTGTTACTGCAGCTGTGGCCGTCTGTTGCTGGTGGAGAACAGTGTTGCTGTTCTTGGTTCTTCCATCTGTTGCACACTGGGTACAGCTGCTCCTGGCTCTGTACTGTTCTGTAACAGCCATCTGTTCCTATTATCTGTTTCTTCTGTTGTTATTGTTGTTGTTATCTGTTACTGTTCTTGTTTTTTTGTTTTTGTTTCAGCGTCTGTCTGTTGCGCAAGCGACAGCTAAAGGTTAAAACCCTGCTTTTTCTGTGTCCTCTTCACTTTCTCTTATTCTGTCTACTGTCCTTCCTCCACTTTCTCTTCCTTCGTCTGCTGACACTGCTCCACTCTCCCTTATTCTGTCTGCTGCCGCCACCCCACTTTCTCTTAAGATGTCTGCTGTCCCTATTCCGCTCTGTCTCGTCTGCTGTCTCTGTTCCGCGATCTCTTAGCCTGTCTGCTGTCTCTACGTCACTCCCTTTTAGTCTGCTGCCTTTCTTACACTCTCTCACGGCCTGTCTGCTGTCTGTAGCTCTCTGTCTCTTAGATTTTCTGCTGTCTTTATTCCACTGTCTCTCAGTCTGTTTACTATCTCTCCGTTCACTCCTCTCACTTACTCTCCCTGACCCTTCCTTCTCT